>NC_051180.1:117501171-117617887 GCF_013339695.2 Rhipicephalus sanguineus
GCCCCTAGCAACCGGGGCATGTGGTGCGAGAGTGTGTAGGAGAGGGTAGGTGCAATGCTTCGCCGCTCCTTCTCTCGCCGTTCGCTCTCTCTCCTCCCTGCGCCCCACTCTCCCGTCCGCTCGCGCCTCACTCTCGACCGTCGCTGGCTGGGTGCCTCTCAAGAACATCCGGAAATGTGTGCTCGAGACGCCGCTGTGAAACGCCAAGCCGAGAACGCTGGCGCCCAACTCTCCCGTCCGCTCGCGCCTCACTCTCGACCGTTCGCTGGCTGGGCGCCTCTCAAGGCGATGGCAGAAGTCGGTGAAGGCGAATGTCTGACGGCAGCGGTACCCTCTCTCGGCGCAAGAAATGCCCGCAACAATCGTGGCAGCCAACACAAACTCGTGACGCAGGTAGCGGTTGGTTGTTTACAAGAACACCAAAGGCGCGTTTCGCGTGGAGTGGCGCGACGCGCACTTTAAACGTGATTATAAATATGTTCGAGGCTATATTATCCGTTGATATTACGTAGATGATGCGTGTGTGTCCACACAAATCTATCCCACATGTTATCTCGCCTTCGAAATTTTGTGTCAGTACTCCTTTAAAGTTGTGTCATACCCAGTAGGAGTTTTCTGCGACACCGCGGACGTTGAGGCTAGCTATAAAACAACAGATGCATCAGCATTTCTAAACCGCGGGATGTTTTAGTGACGATGGCTCAATTGACTGAATTGGGGTTTACGTGCCAAAACGACGATATGATCATATATAAAGCATAGCGTGCAGTGGGACACACACACACACACACACACACACACAAACACACACATATATATATATATATATATATATATATATATATATATATATATATTATATATATATATATAATAATATATATATATATATATTGCCGCGTCATCTTAGCCGCATTCACATAACGCGCCCATCGATCCATGCGCATACAGGACACGCAGATGCGCGACGTCTTGTCGTTGCCCGCGCAAAGACCATCGTGGCACGCGCACCTGTCGGACCCGGCTCGCATGCGCCACGCGCTCGGGACTTCGGATGAAGAGAAAGAGGAAGACAGTGGGATGACCTCTATGGTGTTCGACTGAGTCGCATGTTTTTACGACGGCAGCCACTTAGCCCTTTAAGCCTGGATTTTTTATTTGGTCGCGGACATTTTTTGTGCTTGTTTTCCTAATAGTTATGACCTCAGAAGACCACAAATGAAAAACTGAGCCAGTGGTGCAAGTATTAATCGATTTACAGGCATGACATCAAATTAGGTCATCAGCGCTCAGCGGTTGTGAAATGAGAGAAAGGGAGTCTTTTTTCCTGCTATTCACTAGAGTACCTAAATGTGAACCACGTCTCATTTTTCATTGCGAGATTCATTGAAACGGCTTCGGTACGTGGACCTGAAAATTGCGCTTAGCCGCCTCAGCTGACCCGCCTCGGCGTCACCCATGACTTCGGTCAAGTTTTTTCTTCTTTGTGGCTCCCAGCTCCGCAAGCATGTCACCATTTTGGTGTCAATCACTGTGGGGATCATTGAAGAAGTATTTCCCCAAGAATGGGCAGTTTTGGTTTCATTTTCGAGGTGCTAGCGGAAAATGATAGGTGATGGTGTCAATTGACACCGGCAGGGCCGAAAGGGTTAGAGTTGTGGGCACAGGTTCGCCCTTAATAATACGTTT
Organism: Rhipicephalus sanguineus; assembly: GCF_013339695.2. Classification (NCBI taxonomy): domain Eukaryota; kingdom Metazoa; phylum Arthropoda; class Arachnida; order Ixodida; family Ixodidae; genus Rhipicephalus; species Rhipicephalus sanguineus. The sequence continues at coordinate 117,502,861 of NC_051180.1, forward strand.
GTTTAACTAGCTCTGTGCTTCAGCATCGCTACATTTCTGGTGGAGGTGCGGGGTATGAATCGAAGCCCACGAACGCAAGAGAGCTTAGCCCCGACCAACAACGAGTCGATCGCGTGGAGCTGACACCTGTGCACCAGAGGGACAGCCGTCGTCTTCGAGGTGACTCGCCTGAGTTCAGTCCTCTATACTTCACGCCAAGGGGAACTCAGACGACGGACGCCACCGCTATGACTAGTCAGGCAACACCGTCACAAGTGGTCGTCAATCAACCTCACAAGCCGCCAGTATGCCATGGCGACTCGTTCGAAGACGTGGAGGACTGGTTGGACCTCTTCGAGAGGAGTGTAAAATGTACGATCATTAAGCTGCCTTAGAGCCTCCTCATATAGTCCGCTGTGTTCATAACCACAATGGCACCACCACTTATCAGCTGGCTTGATAGGGATGTCGGTAGCGCCTTCTTAATGTTTCGACAGCTTTCAGTTCTTCTTGTCGCATATTACGATGGAACGGAGGTTTTCTGCTTGTATGCTTGAATGACATCGCGCTGAATAGCCTCAATATATAAGTCAAGATATTTGTCACGTTGCGAGGGTGGCGGTCCAGTGTTTAGGATGACGGCAGTGTCAAGGAAACTGTCCACCAGTAGCAGCTCTATCATGAAAAAAAACTCCCTCAGCCTTAGATTGCGCGCAAAATTGTCCAAGTCGGTAAGTAGCTGAAATTCATCGAATTAAGTGTCCCGTTGCGGGGCAAAAATTTAAACCGCGCGAATAATACAGTCACTTCATCATTGACAGAACACAGCTCGATATGTTAACAACGTTTGAAACATCACTGGAACACGCCGTACTTTGGAAGCGGGAGGGCGCCCTACTGAAATTTTTCAGGAGTTTCACAGGTGTGCAGTCGGACATCACGCCGTCCCGGCGTAACTTCTTACATTGACAGCAGATATTTCATTACGTTTACTTTCCTCGAATGTGCACAGCGAGTTCACCTCTTGGGCAGTAAGGTCGAATCGATTGCAGAGCTGTTTCTCTTCGTTCATTAGGGACCTCAAACATGAGAGGTAGTGATTGGCAATAATGCGTACTAGAGGCCTTCTGTAAGGTCACTTGCCACCTTTTTGCATCATTGTTTGACAGATTACATGCGGCAGGGCGTAGGGAACGATTGAGACCTCTAGGTGGAATAGAAGCAGCAAGGTAAGCTTCTAGAGTGGAAGCGTGCAGTTCATACGAACACGTTTTTTCGACTTTCTTTCTTATTTTTGAAATCCTTAGAACAGACGATCGAGGCACAGTTATCACTGTGTGGCGCTGAAACTAGTTAGTTGTCCGAGTTGCCTCTTGCAGCATCAGAATTTGTTCGAAGTGGATACCTTTGCTGAGCAGTAGGATCAACCGGCGTCGTAGTAGGAGCTCCCAGAGTGGTGCGGCGTCGACAGTAGCAGTTGGTGCTGGGGTGGCCGCAGGACTTCCCCTGCGTCGTTGGGAGCCCCGGCCCAGAGTGGACGGGACGTCGGAAGAACTTGCAGTGGAACCGCTCACACGGGCGGTGGTGTCCGCAGTAGAAGGGGATGTTTCGGTGGACGAGCACTGTTCCTTGCCCCGCTGCGACGAACAAGGGCCAGCGGCGGCTGGACAGTTGGTTTCTGTCGCATACCTGTCGTTGACAGCACATGGTGTTGAAAAGCTGGGGCACAATCTTGCCAAGACGCTGTGGTTGCTTGACTCGGGGATTCGAAGCACAGCTGTCGGACATGGCTCGCCACGAGGGCGACACCTTCAAAGCTGAGGTGCACTCCGTCCGCCGCGAGGACTCGTGCGGGGGGCAGCCATTCGAGTGCATGGTCAAGAAATTGAACAACTTTGGAACGTCTGTAATAACGACGTAAAAGACTGTTGAAGACGCTGGCTTCACGGTTGAACCGGCGGATGAACCTTTGGTTCTTGCATCCACGACGACGGTTAACAGTCCTCGGCAAGATAAGCGTTGCGTATACATTCCGTAGTCCTGGATGCTCCTTCTGAATACAATTTCAACCGTGAAGCCAGCCTCTTTACAGTCTTTACGTCGTTATTGCAGACGTTCCAAAGTTCTTCAATTTCTTGACCATGCACTCGAATTGCTGCCCCCCGCACGAGTCCTCGCGGCGGACGGAGTGCACCTCAGCTTTGAAGGTGTCGCCCTGGCGAGCCATGTCCGACAGCTGTGCTTCGAATCCCCGAGTCAAGCAACCACGGCGTCTTGGCAAGATTGTGCCCCAGCTTTTCAACACCATGTGCTTGTCAACGACAGGTATGCGACAGAAACCAACTGTCCAGCCGCCCGCTGCCCTTGTTCGTCGCAGCGGGGCAAGGAACAGTGCTCGTCCACCGAAACATCCCCTTCTACTGCGGACACCACCGCCCGTGTGAGCGGTCCCACTGCAAGTTCTTCCGACGTCCCGTCCACTCTGGGCCGGGGCTCCCAACGACGCAGGGGAAGTCCTGCGGCCACCCCAGCCCAACTGCTACTGTCGACGCCGCCACCACTCTGGGAGCTCCTACTACGACCCGGTTGATCCTACTGCTCAGCAAAGGTATCCACTTCGAAAAAATATTCTGATGCTGCAAGAGGCAACTCGGACACTAACTAGTTTCAGCGCACAACAGTGATAACTGTGCCTCGATCGTCTGTTCTAAGGGATTTCAAAAATAAGAAAGAAAGTCGAAAAACGTGTTCGTTATGAACTGCACGCTTCCACTCTAGAAGCTTACCTTGCTGCTTCTATTCCACCTAGAGGTCTCAATCTTTCCCTACGCCCTGCCACATGTAATCTATCAAACAATGATGCAAAAAGGTGGCAAGTGACCTTACAGAAGGCCTCACTAGAACTACGCATTATTGCCAATCACTACCGCTCATGTTTGAGGTCCCTAAGGAACGAAGAGAAACAGCTCTGCAATCGATTCGAGCTTACTGCCCAAGAGGTGAACTCGCTGTGCACATTCGAGGAAAGTAAACGTAATGAAATATCTGCTGTCAAATGTAAGAAGTTACGCCGGGACGGCGTGATGTCTGATTGCACACCTGTGCAACTCCTGAAAAATTTCAGTAGGGCGCCCTCCCGCTTCCAAAGTATACGGCGTGTTCCAGTGATGTTTCAAACGTTGTTAACATATCGAGCTGTGTTCTGTCCAATGATGAAGTGACTGTATTATCGCGCGGTTTAAATTTTTGCCCCGCAACGGGACACTTCGATGAATTCTACCTACTTACCGACTTGGACAATTTTGCGCGCTATCTAAGGCTGAGGGAGTTTTTTTCATGATAGAGCTGCTACTGGTGACAGTTCCTTGGCACTGCCGTCATCTAAACACTGGACGCCACCCTCGCAACGTGACAAATATCTTGACTTATATATTGAGGCTATTCAGCGCGATGTCATTCAAGCATACAAGCAGAAAACTCCGTTCCATCGTAATTTGCGACAAGAAGAACTGAAAGCTGTCGAAACATTAAGAAAGCGTACCGACATCACTATCAAGCCAGCTGATAAGGGTGGTGCCATTGTGGTTATGACACAGCGGACTATATTGAGGAGGCTCTAAGGCAGCTTAATGATCGTACATTTTATAGACGACTTGATGCAGACCCCACGAAGGACTTTAAAAGAATTTTGAAATAAAAGATTAATGTACTCTTCAGAGAGAAAAAAATATGTGATACGGCAGCCACAACACTGGTTCCTCTAAGTCCATGTACAGGCCAATTTATATGCTGCCAAAAATTCATAGGCCAAACAATCCCGGCCGCCCCATTGTTTCAGCTAACGGAACGGTGACAGAAAACCTGTCTTGTTATGTTGACTCGCTAATTCGTAACATTCCAGCAACATTTCAGTCTTTCGTTAGGGACACGAACCACTTTTTGTCGGCAATTAATGACATTACTGTGCCTAATGGTTCCTTCCTTGTAACACTGGACGTATCGTCCCTGTACACAAACATCCCTCATTCGGACGGAATCTTGGCGGTTGTTGAGGCGTACGACAAATTTTCCGGCGATAAGCCAATAGACAGCCCTACCCTAGCGACACTACTTGAAATGATTCTCTAGCTGAACAATTTCGTGTTTAAACGAAGTCCACTATACCTACAGGTTAGCGGCACTTCAGGGGCGTAGCCAGAAATTTTTTTCGGGGGGGGGTTCAACCATACTTTACGTATGTTCGTGCGTGCGTTTGTATGTGTGCGTGTATATATACGCAAGCAAAATTGAAAAATTTCGGGGGGGTTTGAACCCCCCCCACCCCCCCCCCCCCCTTGGCTACGCCCCTGCGCACTTCTATGGGAACTAAGATTGGACCGAACTATGCTAACATATTTATGGGGAGGCTTGAAGAGCAAGTTTTACACAGTCGCCATTTAAAACCGCTATGCTACAAAAGGTTCATTGACGACATCTTTTTTATTTGGCCACATGGTGAATCTCAACTTCGCGCATTTATATCGGATTTTAATAACGTTCACCCATCCATATCCTTCACGCACACCTACTCGGCGGAAACTATTAACTTCCTTGACGAACGGGAACCTATAAGCTTTATCAGAAGCCTACTGATCGACAGCAATATCTTCATTTCAACAGTAGTCACCTTAAACATTGTAAATCAAGCATCCCATATAGTAGTCAAGCAGTCCGTTTTAAACGCATTTGCTCAAAGCAGGCAGACTTCAGTGCTAGCTGCGATAAACTACGTGTTTCCCTTCTAAAACAGAAGTACCCCGCTCAGATTATTGATGACGCTGTGGCACGCGCAGACAAGCTTGACCGTAAAACGCTTATCAACGCCGAGAGACGTCCTCGTAGCCTCAATAGCGCTAACCTTGTTCTCACGCATAGCGCCTCAGCGCCCAATGTGGCAGCAATTCTGAGGAAACATTACAACATGCTGACTCAAAGCGAGCATTCAAAGAAAGTTTTTCCCAAGCCACCCCGCGCCGTGTATCGACGCTGCAGTAATCTGCAGGATATCCTCACGTCCTCCAAAGCTCAAAACAACTACATTCCACACGCTGGTTGCCATCCATGTCCCAAACCTCGATGCAAAGTATGCACTCAGATGACGACCACCACTGTGGCTAAAAGCACCGCCAATGGCTTTAGCTTGAAAATTCGTGGCGATTTTTCGTGTGAGACAGATAATGTGGTTTATTTGCTTGAGTGCTCCATCTGCAAGTTGCAGTATATCGGTCAAATCGAAAATGCATTTCGCTACCGTTTCAACAACCGCAAGGCGCATGTGCACTCCATGCTTCATTTTCCAATATCTAGGCACGTCGCCAGCACCGCGCACACCTTTGAATCATTTACGGCGACTATATTGGACTCAGGATTTACGTCACATTATAAATCGCGAAATGCGCGAGTCATTTTTAATTCACAAGTTCAACACGGTTTCTTGCGGCTTAAACGAGAACGCGGGTAGGTTGTCTAGCATACTTGCCTAGTGTACAGTGCACACCTCATTGCTGGCACAAACTCGCCTTTGTTCCTATTGCTCTTGCCTATAAACTGTATTGTATTCACCATGCGCTCTTCACTTGCTGTTCTCAATGCGCAGCACATTCCTATCGTTATTCGCAGTTTTATGATTACCATACGCCCATAACTTGTTGTTCTCGATGCGTAGCACGCTCCTATTGTTATTCACGGTATTGTGTTCACCATGCGCCCACCACTTGTTGTCCTCGCGCAGCACGTTCCTATTGTTATTCACAGTGTTGTGTTCAGCCCATTAACAGGTGTTGCTCGCACTGCGAATGACACCTGTCGCTTTCGATGCGCAGCATCATTGTACCTGTTGCTCTAAATGCACATTTTTGCACCTGTTGCTCTCGATGAACGTTTTTTTTTGTGTTGCACCTGTTTGTGTTGCAGCATCATTGTACCTGTTGCTCTTAATGCACATTTTTGCACCTGTTGCTCTCGATGAACGTTTTTTTTTGTGTTGCACCTGTTGTGTTGCACTCGATGCACGTTTTATTGTGTTGCACCATTCTACCTGTTGCTCTCGATGCACATTTTTGCACCTGTTGCTCTAGTGTTGCACCTAGGTACGTTTGATTGTGTTACACACTTATAAATAGTGTCTGTCACAGGCAGTACATTCATTCTGACGAAGGCTGGCCCACCAGCCGAAACGTTAATAAAACTACATTTCGTACGTGGGTCCCTCTTCTCACTCATATATATATATATATATATATATATATATATATATATATTGTAGCGAAGCGATCGAACTGGGTAATGGGTCGCCCTCTTCGGCTCTTTTCGAAGAGAACGCAACTCGCGCTGAGAGTCGGCCCCGCCTTGACTGTCGCTGTTGAGTATCGTCGCCGCCAATAAACCTCTTTATAATTTGGTGGAGAGTGCTGAGCCTTCACAACAACTTCGGCCCTCATTCGATGCCCCTGGCTCTTCGATCCCGTACCCTGCCGCCTACCATGTCTCAAGACGCCTCCCAGCAAACGACCCCGCCCGCACCGACATGTCCCGGTGTCCCTCGTATTCGCAACCCTCCAGTCTTCACTGGCGCCGATGGTACCGACGTGGAGGACTGGCTCGCCATCTACGAGCGCGTGAGTGTCCCCAATAAATGGGACGAGGCCGGAAAATTGACTAACCTGGTTTTCTACGTCGCGGGTGCGGCGGGCCTGTGGTACAACAACCACGCATCAAATTTTACGACGTGGTCCGACTTCAAGACCGCCATTATCAACGTGTTCGGCCGACCTGCCGTTCGTAAGCTCCAGGCCGAACAGCGCTTACGTGAACGCGCTCAGCAGACCGGTGAATCATTCACCAGTTACATTGAAGACGTCCTCGACTTCTGTAAGAAAGCCGACGCCACCATGTCCGATTCTGACAAGATCAGGCACATCATGAAAGGCATCGACGACGACGCATTCACCATGCTGCTCGCCAAGAACCCCAGCACAGTGGCAGAGGTCATAACGCTCTGCCGAAGTTATGAGGAGCTGCGCCGGCAGCGATCGATGACCCGTCGCTCTCCATCACGCGACGCCTAGTTTGCTGGCTTGTCGACCATACCCGACCACTCCGTGTTGCTCGCAGAGATCAAGACCTTCGTGCGCGAGGAAATCGCTTGCCAGTTCTCTCTGCTGGACTTTGCTCGCCCTCGGTACGCTCAACAGCCGTCGACCACCCTTCTGCCTCCCCTCCGTCGAGCAATTGAGCAGGAAATCGCGGAGGTCATGCCCGAGTACCACCAGCATCATCCGGCTCCTGCACCTTTGAGTTACGCCCAAGTTGTCGCAAGACCGCCCCCATCAATCGCTACGGCTGCCCCACACATTTACGCCGAAGCCTCCACTCGACCTCACTCTTTCGAAGCTGGTGTACCGGTAGCCTACGCCGACGTCACGCACAGGCCACGACTGCAGCCCACCATGCAGTCCTATCAGTTGCCCGCCACGTCAATCCCGTCCTGCACCATGGGCGGGCCCTGCCCCAGCGAACCGATGGCGCACACCTGACAACCGCCCCATATGCTTCGCATGCGGTTACGCCGGCCACGTGGCGCGCTATTGCAATCGCATGCAGCCGCCTAGAGACGTGTCGCCTGCCACCATCCAGTCGAACCGGCCGTATTACGACCCACCTACGCCTCCGTCGCCGCCGTCTCGCCCAGCTGCATCTACCCGCCGTTCACCGTCACCACGACGCCGCTCGCTGTCACCGATGCGGCCACGTTCGGTCCCACGCGACCAGGAAAACTAGTCGTCGCAGTCCACGAGGCAAGGGCTGCGACGCTATCGAACTGCGAAAGCCCTCAGCGAAGACCATCGAACGTGATAGACGTTTTTGTGGACGGTGTTCGCGCATCTGCCCTTATCGATACTGGAGCCGCCGTATCCGTTATGGACGCTAAACTAAGCCGCCTGCTACGAAAAGTGACGACGCCGCTTTCCGGGCTCTCCCTCCGTACAGCCAGCGCCCAGACTATTCACCCGACGGCGGTATGCACAGCCCGCGTCATCATTCAGGACGCTCTGTACGCCGTCGAATTCATCATAATTTCTTCATGCTCTCACGACGTCATCCTGGGATGGTATTTTCTCGCCCGCCACGACGCCGTCATTCATTGCGCACCAGCCGAATTAGAGCTCTCACCATTCTCACATTTGACGCTGGCAGACAGTTCATCGGCTGCGACCAAGGTATTCGTCAAAGACGACATCACAGTTCCTGCGAATTCGTCAACGGCTGTGTCAGTCTATTGCACCTGTCTCTGCGACGCCGTTGCACTTCTTTCTACATGTGACCGCGTTTTCACTAGGAAAGGCTTGCTGATGCCATTTGCGACCGTGGAAATCACTCAGGGCGACACGGATATTTTTGTGACCAACCCATCCCCGTTCATGGTTACGTTGGTGCGAGGGGAATGTCTCGGCAGAGCGGAACCCCTCGAAGACGCACAACTTATGGACCAGGGGCGTAGCCAGAAATTTTTTTCGTGGGGGGGGGGGGTCAACCATACTTTATGTATGTTTGTGCGTGCGTTTGTATGTGTGCGTGTATATATACGCAAGCAAAACTGAAAAATTTCGGGGGGAGGGGTTTGAACCCCCCCAACCCCCCCCCCCCCCCTTGGCTACGCCCCTGTTATGGACGTACCGGGTGACACGCACTGCGCCAGCTCCCGTACGCTCAGTGCTGTTTCCACATCTGATTCGTCATCCGCTGATGTATTTGGTTCCTCGATTGCTGACAACCTTACGTCGGTCGAGCGTTCCCAGCTTCTATGCCTGTTGGAAGAATTTCGTTCTTCGTTCGATGTCCGCGCAAACTCCTCTCGGCCGCACGTCTGCTGTCACCCATTGCATCGACACTGGCGCTCAACCACTACTGCGGCAACGTCCATATCGCGTATCTCCAGCACAGCGTCGTGTAATTAACGAGCAAGTCGACGACATGCTTCGCCGCGACGTTATTCGACCCTCAAACAGTCCGTGCGCGTCTCCTGTCGTTCTTGTTGCGAAGAAGGACGGCTCTGTGCGGTTCTGTGTGGACTACCGACGACTAAATAAGATCCCCCGTAAGGACGTTTATCCCCTACCTCGAATAGACGACGCCATTGACAGCCTGCAAGGAGCAGAATTCTTTTCATCGCTTGATTTGCGCTCAGGGTACTGGCAAGTCCCCATGGCTGATGACGCTCGACCGAAGACAGCCTTTGTCACGCCGGATGGCTTGTACGAATTCAACGTCATGCCGTTTGGGCTGTGTAATGCGCCCGCGACCTTTGAGCGCATGATGGATACCGTTCTGCGCAACTTGAAATGACACACGTGCCTGTGTTACCTCGACGACGCGGTAGTTCTCGCCCCGGACTTCACCACGCATATTCAACGCCTACGGGATGTGTTGACGCGTTTGAGCGACGCCGGGCTACAACTGAATCTAAAGAAGTGCCGATTTGCAGCACGGCAGCTGACAATACGTCGTGTCCAAGGACGGAATTCTTCCCGATCCAGCCAAGCTTCGGGCCGTGTCAGAGTTCCCCAAACCTACGTCGGTCAAAGAAATGCGCAGTTTCGTAGGACTATGCTCCTACTTTCGGCGCTTCATCCGCAACTTCGCGACTATTATATCGCCGCTGACGAAGCTCCTTGGCAGCAACGGGCCCCTCAATTCGTGGTCGTCAGAGTGCGATGACGCTTTCGCAAAGCTCCGTAGTTTGTTGACGTCTCCTCCGATACTACGCCACTACGACCCTACGGCCCCTACAGAGGTACACACGGACGCCAGCGGTGTTGGCCTCGGCGCTGTCCTTGCGCAGCGCAAACCTGGGTTCCCGGAATACGTCGTGGCATATGCAAGTCGTACGCTTACTAAAGCTGAGACCAACTATACCGTTACGGAGAAAGAATGCCTGGCAATCATTCGGGCCCTTACGAAGTTCCGACCTTATTTGTATGGTCGCCCATTTGATGTCGTCACCGACCATCATGCACTATGCTGGTTGTCGTCCTTGAAGGATCCCTAGGCCGTCTCGCCCGGTGGGCACTTCGCCTGCAAGACTACGACATCCGTGTGCTGTACCGCAACGGACGCCAGCATGCTGACGCCGACGCCCTGTCCCGCTCTCCCTTGCCTGACGACAATGCCCACAGCTCAGTGTCTCACATAGCTGTAGCTTCAATCGACGTTCACACCATCGCTACCGAACAGCGCAAGGATCAATGGATTGCCTGATAGACTTGCTGACCGATCCATCGGCCACACCATCCTCTCGCGCATTGCGTCGTCAAGCCCACCATTTCGCCGTTCGCGACGACCTCCTCCACCGACGCAATTACGACGGCGACAGTCGCCAGTGGCTACTAGTAATACCCCGCAGTCTGCGTTCTCACATATGCGAGTCGTTCCACTCTGATCCGCAGTGTGCGCACTCTGGGGTATCGAAAACCTACCACCGCATTCGCCAACGGTACTTTTGGCGAGGAATGTACCGCTACGTGCAGAAGTTTGTTCGCTCCTGCATCGATTGTCAGCGCCGCAAAACTTCAACGCACCTGTCGCCGGCAGGTCTGCAACCTCTACCTTGCCCTGACCGGCCGTTTGGGCGCGTTGGCATCGATTTGTACGGGCCACTTCCTCTGACGTCCGCTGGTAACCGCTGGGCCATCGTCGCTGTAGACTACCTCACGCGATACGCTGAAACTGCCGCCCTCCCTGCGGCTACAGCGCGCAATGTGGCCTCCTTCCTGCTCCACCGATTCATGCTGCGTCACGGTCCACCCCAGGAGCTGCTCAGTGATCGAAGCCGTGTCTTCTTGTCGGAAGTCGTGGAAGCCATTCTCAAAGAGTGCAACGTTGTTCACCGCAAAACTACTGCTTACCATCCGCAGACGAATGGCCTCACCGAACGCTTTAACCGCACGCTCGGCGACATGCTCTCGATGTACGTCGCCGCCGACCACACAAATTGGGATGCCATTCTGCCCTTCGTTACGTACGCCTACAATACCGCCCCTCAGAGCACTACTGGTTTCTCACCCTTTTTCTTATTGTATGGCAGGCACCCGTCGCACACAATCGACACAATCCTTCCCTACAAGCCGGATAGCTCTGAATGTGCGCCTATTTCTGCCACAGCCAGACTTGCTGAGGAGTGTCGTGAGCTCTCCAAGACCTTCACTACGCATACCCAAGAGCGGCAGAAGAGCATTCGCGGTGACACCACCACTTCTACTTCTACGCCCCCGTTCCTCCCTAGAGCGCTCGTTTGCCTCTGTCCCTACCACTGCAACTGGCCTCTCTTCCAAACTACTGCCCAAATACGCAGGCCCCTACCATATCGTCGAACGAACATCCCCGGTCAACTACCTGATCGAACCCATAGAACCATCTTCGGACATGCGCCGTCGAGGGCGCGACATTGTCAACGTGGAGCGCCTGAAGCCCTACCACGACCCCTCAGTGACAAGTTGCTAGGTCGCCAGGCGGCTCCCTTTTCGTACCCGGGGTAATTGTAGCGAAGCGATCGAACTTGGTAATGGGTCGTCCTCTCGAACACCTCCTAGTGGGTCGCCCTCTTCGGCTCTTTTCGAAGAGAACGCAACTCGCGCTGAGAGTCGGCCCCGCCTTGACTGTCGCTGTTGAGTATCGTCGCCGCTAATAAACGTCTTTATAATTTGGTGGAGAGTTATGTATATATATATATATAATATATATATATATATATATATATTGACTGTCGCTGTTGAGTATCGTCGCCGCTAATAAACGTCCTTTATAATTTGGTGGAGAGTTATGTATATATATATATATATATATAATATATATATATATATATATATATATATATATATATATATATATATATATATATATATATTATATATATATATATATATAATATATATATATATATAATATATATATATATATATATATATATATGCATTCCTTTCGACCATGTGAGGTTTCGTCATAACATGCTTGCACCTACAAACCTATAGGTACACGCACGGATGTTCCTGCATTTCGTCAATCATTAAACTTGCGGCCACCATGGCCTGGAATCGAACCCGCAAGCTCTTGGGCGCAGCAGCGAAATACCATATATCTGCAATTCTATTGGCGGGTGAACTGGCGTCCAGATTTGCCAATATAATTTGTCTGCTGATAAAAAAAAATGGAGTCGTGTGGTGTAGAGACAAATGTAGCCGTACGAACTTTTTGTGTGCCATTGACGCACTGTGGGAGTGAGCAGGTTGAGGTCGCGGATGCATGCGAGAACAGATGTTATAGAAGCGGAAGGGAAAGTTGAGAGATGTTCGCGCGCTTTGACAAGCTGTAGTCAGTGGTGCGATCTTCTACGCGCTCCAAAAAAAGCACGGAGGCGTGGCGTTACATCAAGCCGCACGCGAATGGTCAATGCAGGGCCGTGACGTCTGTCGCGGTTCACATTGGCCATTCGCGTGCGGCTGGATGTAACGCCACGCCTTCGTGCTTATTTGGAATGCTTACAAGATCGCACCACAGAAATCTTTTACAGGGAAGATGCATATACTTCTACCCTCCAGCGGTTTCGTCGCCGTGGGGAAAAAAAGTAGGACCATCTCCCCGAAGGGAACCCTGATGGGATGCGAAGCAGCAGCGTTGCGCACGGGTGGCGTCACGGGTTGAACGGCGCTAACGCGGGTGCTGCGGTGAGCGCTGGAAGATTCGTTTGAAGCGAAACTCGGTGTAGCGTTTACTGGTGTAAACGTTTGTTTGAAATGCAGACGCGGGAGGCGAGCAGGCGTTGGAGCTGGCAGCTGCGGGCGCTCCGGCGGGTGAGGGAGAGAGTGACGTACGCGTGCACCGGCAAGGGGAGCGTGACGTCAACGCCCAGCTGCGGCGTGACCTACTTGGCACCGCTCCAACACCTGCGCCGAGGGAAGCGCCTTGCCTCGCGTTTGTGCGGACGGAGGGACAGCGTTACACACGCTAGTCAAAGAGCTGCTTCGCATCTAAAAGAAGAAACACGTGGGCACAAGCCACGTGACCTAAAGCATAAAGCACACACCTAGCTCAGTATATATACCTTTCAAGAAAGAAAACTACAAAACTAGCATAAAAACAGCACGCTGGATAATAAGGCGCATGTAACAGGCGGCGGGACGTCAATACAAATATAAAATATGTGGCGTATTTCTTTTTTTTCAGAAAGAGCCAAATGCAGAAACCGAAACTGTGCTAAATTTCGTGGGAGCGTAAAGCGCGCCCAAGTATCTAACTTCTAAAGCAGTTGGAATCAAAATGGGAAAATTCTTGCTTGTAACGTGAACTCAAAAAGGCAGTTTCTAATAAAAAATGAGCCATATGCTAGATCTATTTCAATCAAACTGAGCCACATTCATTAAATCAGCCCTGCGTCAACAATCGTGACCAAAACAACCAACATGGTGTCATCTAATCTGTTTCATTTGTGTCCTTGTTTCTTTGATATCGTGTTTATGTTCCACAATTGGGTTTTCTGGGGCGAGTTGGCACTTTCTGAAGGACATGATGTTCTAGGGCAGAACTCTATATAGAGTAAGAGGGTCGACTTTACTAATTCTTTTTGCCTCTTGGTGTTTCTGTTCGAGTTTAGCGCTACAGTGTCATGTCCTTCTTTCGCTCCAAGACGGTATATTGGAAATAAAAGATATATCAAATGAAGATATTGGTCACCGATCTATTCCTTGAATCCGAAACGGCACGGCATAAAACGAGCTCAGAAGAAGAAGAAAAGCTGGAGCACTTTTCTACGCCTTCAACAGATGCCAAGAACAAGAAAACGTTCCCGAAAATCCAGAATAGTGCGCCTTTTGCCAGAAACGACCACTCGCTCTTCAAGTCTATACTCATCGCTATCTGCGATGCGCAGCGCCTATAGGGGCGCCACTGAAAGCCGCGTAGCGGCGGCCGTTGGAACCGCTCGCGGGTCGCGTAGCAGACGCCTCATTTGCGCGCGTGCGATTCGCCGGTTGTGCGCGTCCCAGATAATTACTTTCGCGGCAACAGTGTGCGCAAAGGAGCCGCACTTTATAATAGTGGACATGTGTCCGATGTCACAGCGGTGTGGGACGACAATGTCCCCATACGCGACAAGTGTTTGTCACAGACAATCGACAACACGCTTCTCCTACGAAGTGGAGCTCATCGTAAGTACACCGCTTTCTTTATAACGTCCCGATCACTAACGCCTGCATGCGTTGACGCGTGAACCAATGTTTTTTTTCTCGACACAGTAGCTTCGTTTACGTGCCATGTGCTGATATAGTAGATTTTGAGGGAGCGCTGTCGCACCGGCGCATAGATTTCACAGGGTCGGCCACGTGAAGGGTCAGCGTTGGTAAAACTTTGAAACCAGCACGATAAACTTGTGAAAAAATAAACGATAAGCTTGTCATCATCGGTGCAGAAGCGCACAGCGAACATTCTGCACCGATGATCGCATTCCAGTGCCATCAATAGGTAGAATGCAGCCGATTTCGTACAGCACACGTGTGATTCCACGGCGCTTTTCTAAAGGAGCCGTCACCTGCCCTACATTCTCTCGCATTGCGCTTCGCGCCATTCGTTTTTCAAGTGAGCCAAGGTATCGCGTCTTATCAGTAATAACAACCTCATGTGAATTGTAGTGTCTACAATGCAGGCAAGGCGACCAAGTGTAAACGTAGTAGCGTTCGCTGAAAACGTAGCGACAAAAAAGAAGAAATAAAAACACGGTAATTGTTCTAACACTGCCGTAAACAAAGCGCGATTGCTTAGCTTCTACGTCGTACAGCCGCAATCCACCGCCGCCGTCGCTTTCGCTCATGAAATAGCACCGGAAACCTGTAAATGTGCGTTCCTGGCGATTTTTTGTGTGTGTTTGAGCAGCCGACAACGCAGCAGGTATTTTTCGACATCGCTGAGGCCCGCCAGAATCGTTAAATCACGATGAAAAACACATCCACCCATGCACTCGCGTATAGACGCTCGCGGGAACACTGCTCGCCGGGCCCCGCGAGCGCTTCCGAGCCATGGCGGCAGATGGCGTCGTCGGCGCTTTGCGCATCGCCTATTACGCGCATGCGACGGAGAACGGCACCGACGGAGGCACAAGGATGGTGCTCATTTTGTGGCACAATATTGCTATGCCGTACATTCGAATCGTTTTGGACTTCTTTTACGAGATAATTCAGGCCCAAATGAAATTTTCCGATCTAATAAGAGCCAAATACAAAGTTTACTCTTGAATACCGACGATAGTGGGCTATAGAGATTTTAGCCGCAATATAGATTTGAGGTATTTAGGGGACAGGAACACAATGGGAAAATATTGTTAAAGCAGGCCCGAACACATATAAACTAAAGCGGAGGTTTGCGACAACACAGTTTGTAACACTGCGCTCGTTTGTCTTGCCTTTCTTCGTGTCCCGTCCTATTGCACAGTTTCGACCAGAACGGAAGATTGTAACACTAGACGTGACGTCACTACGTTACGCATATATAAAAAGGGCCGCCTAGTAAGACATTGCATTTCTGTTGTGACGGGGCTATGGCAAGGCCACGTGTAGTGAGGACTCCTGAAGAGCAACGTGCATACGCTGAGGAGCGGCGTCGAGAACAGAGACGACAACGTGAACAACGGCGTCGTGCTCGTGCCACGGATGAACACCCTGTCCAGGACGCTCAGCGTAGGCGACGAAGGTACAATGCTATCAATCGTCTCAAGGGTGCAAATCCTAAATTTAATAGACGTTCTTCTCCAGAGTCCGCTCTACAAGTTCCACAACATTCGCTTCAACCCAAAGACTTTCGAACGTCTCCCGGACGAAGGGGAGATAGGAGGAGGAGGAAACAACTTTATTGAGTAGTAGGGAAGGGGGAAAGGGAGCCAGGACATGGGGGGATGCTAGGTCGGGGCCCAAGGGGCCGCGGCTGTCGCCGTCCATTCCGCCAGCCTGGACTGAGTGGCCTGCTCTGGACATCGCAACGTATTTTCCCACTCTTCGGGTGAGGGGGGCAGTTGCAGGAGCTCTTTAGGGGGCGGGTGGCGGTCGCATCCCCATAGAATGTGGTCCTGTCCCGCCTGAGCTAGGCCGCAATACGTACACGACGAGACGCTGTCATCCCTCAGGATGGCCGCCAGTCTCCTGGGGCTGAGCACACTGCGCGTTTGAACTCTGCGCAAGGCCACGGCCTGGTGTCTTTCTAGGCCTCCACATGGAGGAGGATAGATTTGTCGCTCCTCTCTTTGTCGACGGAGGCGATCTCCATAACTTGTTGATGCCTCTTCAGGGTTTGCCGGATGAAGCTGCACCTCTGCCCGGTTTGTATTTGCGCGGGCTGCGAGGTGGGCAGCTTCGTTGCCGGGGTTTCCCTCATGGCTGGGGACCCAGAGAAGCCTAATGCTCACCGCTGGCTCTTGGAGTTTTCTTGCCGCGGTTTCGCTCACTTGTCCTGACCTAAAGCTTCTAATCGCTGACATGGAGTCAGACACGATGAAGAGCGTTCCTTCGATAGCCGTTGCCATGGCGATGGCGGCCTCCTCCGCCTCCAGGGCAGACGTAGCTGTGATTTCCTCGGTGCTCAGGATTCTTCCCGTTCCGTCCACAGCAGCTATCGCGTATTTGTCGTGTCCTATAGGGGAGGCGTCCACATACGCGGCCGGTTTGTCTGCCAGAGTCTTCCATAGGGACTCAGCGCGCGCGCGTCGGCGTTCTTTGTTGTGCTCTCCCATGTTCTTTGGCAGCGGTTGAATTATCAGTTTGTTCCTTATCGCTTTTACTATTTTCACTCTCTTTGTGGTCCCTGTGAGGGGCGGAAGATTCATCACTTGCAAGATGTCGTGCCCTTGTTGCGTGCATGACAGCCTCCACCATTGCGCAGCTCGTTGCGCTTCAATGATTTCGCTGACGGTAGAGGGCGACTCCGTAACTCCTGAGGCCAATATCTCCCCTTCGTTGTTCAGTCTACAGAGTGGCCACCGGACTCCCTACATGGGCGAGCAACGAAGGGGAGATATTGGCCTCGAGGAGTTACGGAGTCGCCCTCTATCGGACGCGCTTCGATTGCGTGCTAGGCAGGATACCGCCGGCGCGCTCCCCATGGGTTTTGCTGTCGGCGCTCTACAAAAACACCTCGCGGAAGCCCTCCAGGACATTTCTGTAAGTACTTTCGAAATGAACTGTGTTCTTTACTGTCAAAATAATCATTTTCGACGAACTGAAAGCACAAGATAGTCTACAGTCGCTGTCTCTTTGCAGAAAACCTAGCACCCGCTTCACGCTGTCACCGCGTTGGAGACCCCTGAACCGGCTTCTTGCGTGGAAGGTAGTCACTCGCTGAGTGCAAACTATGTGAAATATCTCGTTAGAGTAGACTGCCTGTATAACCAAACGGAGCATAACAGAAGGAAGCCTCAAGCCAGCGATCGCACGGGTTCGCGACGACTGACGGTGCCTCTGCATGTATATGAGCGTCTGCATGTATGTTCGTACTGATGGTTTCGCTTTTGCTACGAGCGCGTTTTGGCACCGCGCTGTGAACTTTAGGCCGCAAAATATGAGAATTTGTGAGTAAACAAACAACTACTGTTGCACGGGCGCTATCAGAGCAGTTCAAAAACAATTTCCTTTTGACTGCGGCTTCGGTGCGCATGGCAACTTTGTGATCTGCCGTCCCGACGATTCAGTGTTTTTTTTTTTCGGTCTAAATTCGGGTACGTTTCAATGTCATTTGACAAGTTGTCTCGCACTGCGTATTGATCGGTCTTCTCAGCGGGCAAATGCCGCTGCTTCTGTTTCTTTATTCAGCGCATTGGTTTCGTTTGGTGCTCACACAAAACGTGAGCAAATGCGACGCATTTTTTTTAATGCTGCTTAATTATCGTTCCGTTTGCATTCCAGTGAACTTGCCGCTCTCTGTCATCAACAAATTCATAGACTAAAGCTTTACCACTTCGACATTGCTGGTGGAAGGAGAACCAGTCTACGAGACCGAGCATGTAGTAGCATGCGACGCCTAGGAAAAGAAAGAAAATACAGTAACGTTTGCCGGACTTGTTCTGCAAACGTCGGCTGTGAACTAGGACCCACATGAGCTTGAAATGGCGGTGAATGAAATAGAAGGTATTGCAGCAACCAGCAGCCGCGAAACAGGATAGTAATTATTTGGCGTGTACCCCAGCAATTTTGGCAGCAGTGTTGTGTCTAACGCCAACAGGGTGGCGTTTCAAGAAAATACGTGGGGTTGGCCGGTGGGCCGATCACAGAGGCAATGCAAAATTTATGTAGCTTATGAAGCAATGCATGCCTCATCCAATGGAAAGGTTGCCCGTCGGCGTCCCGCGTCGGCGGCGTCAACACGAGTGATGCAAAAAATAATCGTCACGTGATGGTGTCACCATATGACGTCATCATGACGTCACAGATCGCCAAAATATGTAGCGTCATTATGACGTCACATCATGTGACGTCACATGATGACGTATTCATACGTCATGGTCGCTCTGTATTGCCTCCGTGATCGGTCACGGAGGCCGTGCAAAACCGCGTTAGGTGCAGAACGCTTTTGGAGGGGGGTGCGGGAGAATCGGTACATCGACTGACAAGAAGAAGATGGCTTTTGCCTTCTAGTCATCTTTAACGAATGCATAAGGGACCCTGTGCGTTTTTTTTTAATTCAACGTATCTAAACAATGACGTGCGCATCTGCAGCCGATTTTGTGGACGCTGAGCACAGGGCCGACGATCAAGAGGGCGCATTGGAAGGTTCTGAGATGGCATCGCACGTGGTAAAAGGTGTCGCTTTTACGATCCTGTGGCAGATAAGCATCATTTGCCGGCGGGAAGCGCGCGCGAGCCTCATCATCTCAGTGCGCGCTGTCTGCTACTCACCGAACATCGCAGGCCCGACGCAGTAATAAAAGTCTTCGTCGCGGAGCTGCTTGTTGCACACAAAACTCGTAGCGGATGTCTACTTGCCGGTTCTTAGCTTTACAACCCATGCTTCACGCTGTTTCTTTTCCCGCGGTTACCAGTGCAGGATGACACTGGGCTCCTTTGCGTAAGCGCGGCACTGCGGCACTGAGCGGTAGAGCCCGATGTTCGTCGCCTTCGGAGGCAGCCACTCTATTACAATGGTTTCAATTGAGTAGAAAATGAGAGAAAACTTCCTAATTTGAACAGACCGCAGCGCATGTGGGACTTGAAACTCGTTTTCAAAGCACGCGGCAGTGCGCCACAAGCAGCCGACACGGCCGCTGAGACCACGTGATCCTGCCAAGCACGTCACGCCGACGGTGGCGCCGGCGTTTCCAGTGGTGGGCCTCGAGGCCAATACCAAGACGAGATCGAGAGGCTGATGGACGTCGACGACTTGGATGACCCAAAGCAGTGCGTCATGGATTTATGAACGCGTCGGGTCAGGCGGCTGTGTACGATGAAACATGCATGGCCCGTCTGCAGAATCAGTCGCACTTCTTGGCCATTACTCCCGCCGAAGGCCAGACGCCAATCTCTCTTGTACGATTCTAATACGGAAGGCTATTCAAGCGAGGTCACAATGGGTAATCGTTTTGGGTGTCGTTTAGCTTCGCTGTCCAACCACCTTCACAGCGTGGATTTGAATGAATGAATTAAACTTTATTAAAAGTCCGGCAATTTCCTCCGGGCGAGGCGGGGGGAAGAGGGGATTAACCCCTGTCCCGTCCCACCCTCCATCGATGATGATGGCGTCAGGTGAGGGCTCGAAGTCCTTGGACCCGGACGCCATAATTTTTTTCAGGTGGCGGTGGGGGGAGGGTTTCAACCACCCTTTATATTGTTCGTAGGTCTATTTTGTGTATACGCATGTATATATCACAGATGCAAAACTTAAGCAGAAAAAAAAAAGCGCCAGGCACGCGCGGAACACGCAGCACAGTCGCTGCGAAAGATGGAAGAGCGGGCTTTCTAGATCCCGTCAGATACTCTCTTGGGTCAACTAATCGAATCCCAGTCGCGGCGGCCGCACTTTCGATGGAGGCGAAAATGCTTGAGGCCTGTGTACATAGATTTAGGTGCAAGCGCTAAAGAACCCCATGTGGTCCAAATTTCCGGAGCCCTCCGGCGTCTCTCACAATGGCATCGGGGGTTTGGGACGTTAAACCCCGACACTTATTAACATTAGTATTGCAAGCTTCCCACTGCGCCATAAATCATGGTAATCTTTTGTGCGCCGCTTAGTTCAAGCTGCGCTAATTTTTATGAAGTAGGGAAGCACCGCCACTATGCCATTATTCGTCATTTTGCGGAGAAGCGAGTTACACATCTGCCAGGCATTTTGTGCTCTTTGTGGATGCTGTGGCTGATGACGATGAAGAATTATGGCTGAGCTCCTTGTGAACGGGTTGGAGGCATTAAACAACCCACTCGTTGCGCAATTGGTATTGTGTGACGCCTCATTGTTATTTTACCCTTCTACCACGCTATATTACATATGTTAACGCGATTCCTTGCCCGACATGACGCCTGTATAGGGTCTTTTAAATGCGAAGCAATTCTTAGCGAACATTTGACACTTTGAGCGTTTCTATCTATATGTCAATCAATCAATCAATCTATCTATCTATCTATCTATCTATCTATCTATCTATCTATCTATCTATCTAGCCTCCTACGTCTGGGTGCTCTCATGATCGCCTACTCAACTTGTTATAGACCAAAATTGGCATGGGAGGGTAACGGGATTTGACGAATATGACTGTCGGGTCATTTCATGAATAACGTGAAAATCCTGTCCCCTAAGTCTTCAAACCCTTTCCTCCAGACACGTGTGGCACATACCCGTTTACCACGGGCCGCGGTGTACGGGTATGCGCTACAGGTGATTGACAGTTTATATCTACCCAGGAACGGCGAGAACAGACATCGCTAACTTAAATGCGAGAGCGTTAAGAAAAACCGACATCGGCAGCGTTGACCCGACGAACGGAAAGAATGAAAATTAGGATACCAGCAGGAATCGAACCCAAGCATTCTGCGTGGCAATCAGGTATTCTACCACAGAGCCACGCCAGGTCTATAAACTGGTTTGGAAAAACAGCCTATGCAGGTGTAATGTCGGAGCAACGTCAGTTGTGGTTATGGTGCTGGCTATGTAATTTTTCAAGAAAGCAATAAGCACTACATGATACTCCTACGATATGTACCCCTACGATACAGGCGTCATATCAGATTAACGTCTGTAGTTCCAGTGTTCACTCCACTTTTATAGCAGTTTAATAAATATTACATTTGTATTCATATGATTCAGCAAGCTATATTGAAGCATTGCTCGACCGTAGAGGAATACATTAAGGAAAGTTACGTATGATATTCAGATCATCGCACCGTAAAGCAGGGGCGTAGCCAGAAATTTTTTCGGGGGGGGTTCAACCATACTTTATGTATGTTCGTGCGTGCGTTTGTATGTGTGCGTGCCTATATACGCAAGCAAAACTGAAAAATTTCGGGGGGGGTTTGAACCCCCCCAACCCCCCCCTTGGCTACGCCCCTGCCGTAAAGTGCACTTAGTCCGCAACAACGACGCAGTATCTTCTTCATTTCTTACGAGGCTGCGCGATGGCCTCATGCTGACCGAGGATGCTGCCAGATTAATTGACAGCCGCTTTGTAGACTCGGCTACTTTGGTCACATACGCCCAGGTAGTCTACGAATGCAAGCGTTATTCACTAATGTTGGTCTACGTAGCACTATCCAGGCCTACCAGCCTCGACGGCTTATACCTCACCAACGCGAAGGGCGACTTCAGGTTCCAACATGTCACCAGCTCTATCGACATACAATTTGTCGAAGAAATGACCGAGGCATCGACAAGCTGTACTATACCTCATACTTCACTACACATGGACCTCTCGTCACCGCGATCACGACCGGATGCAATAACAAGCCATGATCAGCTGCTGGTGCTCACTGACGGTGATGCTGACCTCGTTCAAGAACCGTCAAGAATCTCTTCCACACATGCACACGGGTTCGTGAAACGTGCGTGCGTTCTCCATCATAAGGCACAAGTATAAGCACTACATATCAACTTACCGCTTCTAGTGTTAGTAATACCCGCGTTGCCGTTGGCAGCGTTACCCAACTGTAAACAACTGGTTATATAACACATAAGCGGCTCTTCAACATATATGTGTGCGTATAAAATTTATACAGATCTTTAGCATCATTTTGTAACGTTTCGCTAAGTAAACAAAATTACGCCACAGTTACCTTCCAGCCGCATGCTTCGCATAACATGGATTCCCGATCTGCCGAAATTTTTGCGATGCAGGTTCAAGCACCAGTGTGGCTCTGTGGAAGAATACTCGACTGCCACACAGGCCGGGTTCCAATCCCATTCACATTGCTTTCTCACTTGATTTCATCTCATTTTGCGCGATAGCTGTTACGGACACCAGCGGCGGACAACTACGGCACCAAAATAGTCTGTTGTTGTTGTGACCTCATTAACAGCTTTCGCTGTAAAATTTCAGGGGTTGGAAAGCTTGAACCCCCTCTTTCCTGGCAAGCCCACTTTCCAACCGGGCTCATAGTTGTGCCTTCGAGCTCAGTATCTGAGGGACCCTGTTGGGAGGCGCCCCCGTGCATGACTGTATATGGCACAACGAAAGTTAAACAGTCTAATCCTTTTTGCACAAAAAGAGCGCTAAATCCCGCTGCGTCTTAAATTATTTGTTGCAACAGTGGTATACAGTGCCGACGCCAAAATCCCTAATGAGCACCTGTATATAGTTCACTGATCGCAAGAGCAGACACCATATAACTTGAAATCGCCGTTATAATCCAATATAAACCAGCGCTGAAAAGCTAGCTCCAGTTATCCCAAGTACACATATAACATAGTTTTCTTGCTCATATCAACCGCGAGTACGTACTTTCATACGCTGTATGGCACATTATATAAAAACTGATCGAAAGAAACGGTAAAGACCGCGACGATGCTGTCAGTTGGAGATCTAGACTGGATCGAGGCACCCACGTGGTTCCATCGATGTATTCTTGGGACAACTGAATGCCTCTGCAAAATCTTGAACGTACATTAGGGGCACCTCGATTTCCAGGTTCGTATGCACCGAGGGATTGTTCGGGCAGCGGTAGTGGCTATTGAATATGTAAAAGAATTGCGCGTGAGAGAGCCTCCACAGACTCCACGCGTTGTGCATCACGTGCCAGTCTGACCTGTTCAACGCACTCACAACCGTGGACATGCCGAGCGAAGTGTAGAGCACCTGGTACTTGTGGCTTATGTTGGCGTTATTGAGATACCTCTCGAAGAAGCAGGTACCGAAACTGAGAATGTTCGTTTTTGTATTCGGTTTCCAGTTGGCGTAGAACAGCGCCATGCCCCAGAGGCTTTCCGCGAGCAGCTGACCGAGGATAGCCATATTAGGAAGTACCGAATTGGGTGAAGCTTTCCGGATGAAGTCATACACGCTGGGTGACAGCAGGATATAACGACCTCCCAGAAGGAATAGGTCTCGGTACTTGGCCGCTCTTTGGACACCTAATTTTAACGATCGTGCAGCGTACACAGCAATGTTGAAACGGCGGCCTCTGAGCAAGTTTTGGGCGAAGTCTTGCGTGGCGTTCGGGACTGGCACGGAAGCTCGGCTCTGCGCCATCGGTGTAAGAAGCTTCACGTTCTCGAAGAACCTCTCGCGCTCCTCGAAGTCCTCAACTTCGACGAGCGGCATCTCCTTGAACTGTTTGTGCACTGTGTCCGTGATTAGCGCAAATATGTTCTCGGCCACGGCATCTTTGTCAGGCGTGGTGAAGATCTCGGCCTTGAACAATTCCCATAGCTCGCGAAGTCTGAAGGCGCTTTGCGAGCAAGTTTCATAAGCTTGGGGCGAGAACTGGCCTTCCGTGACGCTGAACTCTTCGACACCGCTTGCGACGAGGTGCCAAAGGAGGTAGGCTGCCTTAACATCTCGATGCGTGTCGTTCAAGAAAACGTCGTAAAGCAGGCGAATTTCTCCGACGCCTTCAACGTTTAGCAGTGTCGAATTCTTCAGAGCAAATCCAAGCGCATTCATCGCGTCCACGACTTCGTCAATGTTCCAAACCTCTTGAGTGAACTCAGTAGCGTCGAGCGATAGGGTAGACTATCGCTGGCCCCTGTTCGCCTTGAAATTGTTCACAGAGCCGTCCAGCCAACTCAACGGTGTCTTCCGTTGTCGTCGTAGAATTCGTGACGCGTTTCAGCACGTCCACTGTAGCGTTCAAGTCGTCCAGCTCGGCGGCGTCCGGATCACAAATGGCGTTAACTTGTAAAGTGACTGCCCGATTCACTCGGTAGCTCACTCTAATGGCCGAATGGAGAGAATACACGAGAGACGCCTCCGTGTTGAACGCCATGGCATTTCGAGAGTCCACATTCTTCAGGAGGTTTCCCGCTTCCTTCAATAACGCGTTCGCAAGCGAGCTAGCGAACGACTCGCCCTGCAGGGTGATGGCCTCCAGGCACGTCTTGTAGAACGAGTTGAGGAAACGACCCGCGGTGAACGTCGTTGCAATGTTCGGGATCGCGCCGGTTACCGCGGCGCTCGTGATTCTGGAGTTGAGGCTGGCCTCAGTTCCGGAGTGCCACGAGTCCATTGTGTTTGAGCAGACGTAAGCGAAGAAATCATCGCACGGTACTGCGCTAGTGCTAAGGTACCTGGCCATCTCTTCGACGTCGTCGGGGCAACAGAACGAGCGTCTCTTGGTGTCGGAAGGCTGCTTTTCCCTCGTCTGGCCTGCGTAGGCACCCAAGAACACGAGAGCCGCGATGAGGGCCACGGACAGCGCAGCGGCGAAGCGAACGAAGAACGCGCGCTTACAGATGTCCTTTGATGCGTTGCCGAAGCAGTCTGCTTCGGAGTTCACAGGAGCGGGTCGATCAGCACCATCCGCCATAGTGCACGTCTTCTTCTTCTGCTCCTTGCGGTCGCTTGCGCGTGCCGTCACTGTGTTGACGAAGAATGCGAAATTCTAGTGTTGAAAAATCCAGCCGATCCCACGCATTGTGGGGATCACTTTCACACAAAGCAGTTAGCCAGTAGCTGCCTATGCCGGATTTTTCGCTTTGAGCCAAGCGTTTTGAGGTGGATCCACGTCTTTGTGTATCCGTATGAATCCGTACCAACTAGCTCAAGTTTCAATTCTCATGCATAAAACTAAAGTAATGTGGAACAATCTTGGCAGAGAACAGCGCTTTGCGATAGGTGGCGAGACACTGGAAGTTGTAAAGGAGTACGTCTACTTAGGACAGGTAGTAACCGCGGAATCGAACCATGAGAGTGAAATAACTAGAAGAATAAGGATGGGATGGGGCTCATTCGGCAAGCATTATCATATCATTAATGGTAATCTACCACTATCCATCAAGAGGAAGGTATATAACAGCTGCATCTTACCGGTACTTACCTACGGAGCAGAAACCTGGAGACTTACAAAGAGGGTTCAACTTAAATTGAGGACGACGCAGCGAGCGATGGAAAGGAAAATGATAGGTGTAACCTGAAGACACAGGAAGAGAGCAGAGTGGGTCGGGGAACAAACGGGGGTTAAGGATATCATAGTTGAAATCAAGAAGAAGAAATGGATATGGGCCGGGCACGTAGCACGTCGGCAGGATAACCGGTGGTCGTTAAGGGTAACTGACTGGATTCCAAGAGATGGCAAACGCGTGAGGGGGAGACAGAAAATTAGGTGGGTAGATGAGATTAAGAACATGGGAGACGCCTTTGGCCTGCAGTGGGCGTAGACAGACTGATGATGATGATGAATTTTCCATGCTTTCTGGTGATACGAATTTCGGATGATACGAATATTTTTGGTGGTCCCGTGAGATTCGTATCACCGAGGTTTCACTGTATCATGATGAGTCATACCCGCTATGGGATATTAAGTAAGAATTAGATGTGATCGAGAAGAGGGCAACTAGATGATTTGAATCTAAGGACAAGCAAAATCCGTAAAAGTTTTTCTTCGTTAGGAGACACGGTAGGCACCGCGTGTCTGCTCCTTCATCCGCGACTTTGCTGAAAACAGACAAATTTTGTGGGTTTCAGGCGTCAAAACCACGATATGATAATGACGGATACGCCGTAGTAAGTGATTCCGGTGAAATTAATATGATCAGCGGTGTTCTTTTTTTTACCTTCACATAAGTTTAAAGGGGTACTGACACCTTTTTTCGAAGGCGAGTTTACTCTGCCATACATATCTCCTGTATGCAGAGACGGCTCTGAGCAAGTGTGAAGCTCAGCAAATGCTGATAAGATACTTTAATTTGATATGAAAGTCAATTTTTCCATGGCGCACCTACTGACATCGACATTAGCTTGACGTCAGGCTACAGTACAAATTCTGGTGACTTCACGCAGCAGTCTGGCTTGTTGTGATGACGTTAGGTACCGAAACTTCCAAGATGGCCGCTTGTACGTCATCAAAACTTCCAAAATGGCCGCTTGTGCGTGGAAACGTCACTATATATATTGTGCAAGCACGTGACGAGAAGCCCATACCGTGTTGTGACGTCAGGGTACAGTAGGAACCGAAACTAGCTTTTAAAAACGTACTGTAATTACCTTTCCAGGGCGCAGTCGCGCTTAGCACTACCTTTTCTAGGCTCTTGAGGGCTTGACCTTTCATTTGACGCAAAAAAACGACAACTCAAAATATTCGTGTCAGTACCCCTTTAAGTACACGAGTGTTTTTGCAGCCGCCTTGGGTGGGAATCGTACCCGTGTCCTCGAGCTGAGCAGCACAAATCACTATACTAGAGCGGAGGAGGTCGCCCACTATATTTAAGCACAGATAAAGGTGCGTATTCTAAATTAAAACAATATTCATTCGAGGCAAAGGTGATGAAATTAATTAAAGCTTGTCTGTTTTTGTCACGTCACGAGGACTAGCGACCCGATGGAGCGCAGCTAAGTCCGAGTGAATGCGGCAGGTAATAACGAGGTTGCCCGTGCCCGTGCACAACTTATCTTGACAGTGGAGCGAAGGCTACGGAGGCGGGGCTTCCGCACATTCATGTTGCTCCGCAAGCAGTACGGCAGCTTGCGGTCGATTTCGGTTTCGTTCGCTCGCATCGTTAACGTGTTTAGAAAATTATATACACGGAAAACGTGAATGGGAGAAGCATTTCGATTGTTCAGTGTACATTTTAGTGTCATATTACGAGTATATTTCAGTGGGAGAACTGAAGAGCACCTTTGCGGCCGCACACTGACCCACTACGTCATGGACGCCATGTTTACTTTGGAAAACGGGCGTGCTAAAAAGGTGGTGCTGTTTTAAGAAATGGAAAGAACAGGAAGGCATTCTTGCAAAGTGAACAATAACATTATTTTACCTACGACTTCCCGCAACTGTTTCAGTCTCATAATAAATAAAGCAGTATTTATCAAATGCAATGAGAAAATTATCAGCAAAGTAAAGTACTATTTTTTGGCGCGGTAGCAGGCATGCGTTTCGGTTCTGTAGCTTCCACAGTGTCCACAGTGCTGTCAAGGAAAGATTGTTCAGGCGACAATGACGACAACAAACTCATGACGTCACCACAAACACCACCACTTAGACTTGCTCAAGGCTTCTGCACGCTCTCCGCGGCGTGACATCATGCATGACAGAAATGACAGATCGTAGCATGAAGATCACGTCTAGCATGTCACGTATATATGTCATGATTTACATGACACGGTTTTGGTGCTCTCTCGGTCGTTTCATTAATTTGCTGTACACCAGCTTGCCATGACATGAGTGCATAATGGAACATAAATGACAGGTCACAATATGAAAATCATGCCATGCATGTCATGTGCGTCATGATTTACGTGACACAATCGAAGTGCTCTTGCGGTCGTTCCATTAACTTGATGTATACTAAAAGTGTCATAGCAGTTAGGAGTATGACAAACATAAATGGCAGGTGATGCATAGTATATACTAGAATACACACTTTCATTAGCTTTGTGTACCAGAATACGCGGGCGTACATGCATGACAAACGATAGTGAATGACATGTCATGTCATGAATGCCTTGATTTGTCTCAAAGCCAAACAAATACGGTGTGTGCAGCTCCTCGCTGACTGCTCCGCATTACTTGCATGCTTGCTTGTTTCTTAGTGCTGGCTCCCACCGTGTGGCGCAGCCATTTTTTTTTCCTGGGGTGGGGGACGGGGGGGGGGGGGGGGGCTTCAACCATACCTCACGTATGTTCGTGCGTGCGTTTGTATGTGGCCGTGTATATATCCACATGCAAAACTGAGAAATTTCAGGGGGAGGGGTGGGTGGGTCGGGTTTGTCACCCCCCACCCCCACCCCCACCCTGGTTACGCCAGCGTCTCCAACCGACTATGGGTGATTGGCCAAAACATTAAGACAAAGGCAAGGCAAGGGGGAAGTTCACATTTTTTGAAGTATAGAAAATCGTAATTTTAGTCATACGGAATAAATAAATAAATAAATAAATAAATAAATAAATAAATAAATAAATAAATAAATAAATAAAAGAATATTCCCCCAGTGCGTGGGATTATTGGATTTCTTTCTTCCTCGAAGCGCTTGAAAAGACGGGTATACGAAGAACGAGGTCGCAGCACGATGAATTTCGTGTTGCGTTCGTGCTTTTCGAATACGGTTTTTTTTTTTTTCGAACTCTTTAAACCTGTTTAAAAAGAAGCAGCGGTTGTGTGTTTAACCATGGTTGCAGGCTTAAACAGTGCGAAACAAAAAAAGAAAACGGCGTGAAGGGGTCATGCCTAACCGTGATGGGAAAACCACCCAGGCGTATAACGCCGAGCATTCGCGCTGCCACCAGAATCGAGGAATTTTCGTTTGACTGCATGCAGCTGTGAAAAGTGCGTGCAATTTCACGCTTTCTTCTCGTTTTCCCATCCAATGAAACTGTGTTTTCAGCAGAGCGCGCCAGAGATGTAGACCTTGCAGAATTGCGTCCTAATTTTTGGCGAAGTTTGGAGGGACCAAAGTGGGTATACACACAGCAGACAGGTAGGTGTCCTTTGTAAACCTTGTTCTAACCAGTCTGAAGTACGCACTTCAGATGGGTTACAGCGAACACAAACCAACAAACTCAGCGACTTATTATTTATCAATGGGAGCTGCTACCCCTTTCTGTTTGCTTCCTTGCTGTTTTTCTGTGTTTCATTAATTCTTGTCAGATAAATGACTTTTGTTACCTATTTAAAAAGTATTGTTTGTCTCTAGGCTGTGCAAGTTCGTGACACTGCACATGTATGTACAGTTAAAATTTTGGTATGGTTCCTTTATTACATAATTTTGCTGGCCAGCAGTTCTATTTTTGCTGTCATGCCTTATGTTGCGTTATAAACTAAACCTTTACAGACCAACTTCGGAAGTTCAGCGTCATCTCGTCGAGGCGTGCAGTCTGGTCTGCTCAGATTCATAATCGTCAGAGAAGACCTTGCACGCTTGCGATGATGGCGTACGGCGTTTCCGAGAAAGAAGAACGATGAATCGAGCAGCTGTAGAAGACTGCGCGCCAAGTGGTCGTCTATACAACGTTGCATACATAGTCAATATCGTGAACATAGCTTATTCATTCGGGCCTACAGGAAGGAAATTAGAATGTGCGCCCGCGCACGAGAATTCACCGTGTAAAGCTTGTTCGTTTCTGCGTAAGCACGGATGCGAGCCGAATTGTTGACGTGCATGCGCTGTCCGTCACGTTCGCTGTCAATCGTTCATTGGTTAATGCGTTTTTATTCGTTTTTTTTTCGGTTGATGCGTACTTTCATCTGCTGCAAGGCCCTGCCGAGGCTACACTTGGCTAGTTGTATGAATAAGCGTATAGCAGCAGTGACGAGGGCTCCTTGGATGCCGTCGTAATCCCATCAGGGCTGTGGTAAATATGCGTGATCCCCCCAAAATGCACTGCCGAAGCAGCGACGTCAGAGTGCGTCAGCCATTGTACTGCCGTGCCGAAGTCCAAAAAGGAAGTGCTCCCCCGCCCTCTCCGTTGAAAAATTATATCGGCTCCTTGAGCTGAGCTTCCAAGTTCCCAACAATGAATAATCTGACGTCACCTTGTGTCTCTTTCAACGTCAACGGCATGGTGGAAAAGAAGAAAAAAAAAACGTCGGAAAACGCTGGACGCTAGGCAAGTTCAACTGGAAGGAGTGATTCAACACCGTGATGTCGTGTGAGCATTGCAAGCAAGATGTGATCATCCAAAGGAACGCTGGCACAAATATTACTATTAGCAGTATATATTTCTCAAAAGTTCAGACAGCTGCATGATTGCTCTGTAATAAGGTTCGTTTGATGCCCGAGTTTCTCGAGTACGCATAATATTATTCAATGCATTGGTTTAGTTAATTATGTCAACCTCTTTAAAACGCACGCCAAGTACGTAGCTGTGACGTCGCGTCGTAGCTGTGATGAGAAGATTAAGCTTATCAGCGCTGCAATTTCTTTCGGAAAGTCGAATGCACTTCACCGTTACATTCGATAACGTACACTGCAATTCGCTTGCATTGCTAAGCAGGTCATTTCTGATAAAGCGTAATCACGCCTCAATGATTATATCTCGACTTCATTTCCACGCCTGTGCCCCGAAATGAAGAATTCCCATCTTATCAGCGACTATTCGTCATTTCGGTATCACCAAACTCGCATTTCTCAAAGCCAGTAAGATCCGCCTCTTCAATAGCAATCCAGCTGATGTGCGCTCTCTGTGATGTGTGACTGCAAGTGATTGTCGAGCAATATAAGAACTGGGCTCCATTCCTAAATAAAAACGAATTTTCCAGCTGAAGACTACATGGCACAAGTCTAGGCTCGTATTATTACCAACCTTACTATGCAATATGTTGTCCTTATCAGATATGCCCTGCCATCCCGTCGAGTGTGTACACTGCCAAGCTACTGCTGTGTACACAGGCGTGCGCACCGGGGGGCGCCGATTCGACCCCAGGACCTGACCCCTCCTTGTTCGAAGTGCAGGATTACGGCCACGAAGGTTTTTGACGATAATGGCGGCCGAGGATTCCCGATGTTGTTTCCCAAGAACTGCTTACTTCGTGCCTTTACCTTCGGAAAGTCGAGGACTGGAGGCAGGACATTGTGAGTGGCACTTCGTTCTTTCATTTTCATTTTTTGCATCCAATTGCCAAGCTTCTTTTCTTTCAGACTTGACCAATTAGGGCGTGGAGGCCGCGTTGAAACTTGGCTTCCCATAAGGCAGAACTCTGCGCTTAATTGACAATTTGCAAAAATGTTACTGCGCATGCGCAAGCGAATATATCTTGCACCCGAACCTCGACCACAGACAAGCAGAACAAACTATTTTCTTAGAAGAGGACAGGTTCTTGAAGGATGAAGGTCGCACTACCTCCTGCAAGCCTTGACGGATCAGCGACAGAACTATTCTTTCCGTTCAACAATCGTCCCTGCTAAAGCCCCTCCATCACGTCTGCTGCCGGCGGAAAACGCATGGAGGGTCCCTGCCTTTCCCCTCTCTCTGTACACCGGAGAATCTAGATGAGGCGTGAAATTCCAGCAGTAAATTTTTTTGAAAAGCCTCTGCGCTGCTTGTTTCACCTTCGCTGGAATGCGGAGGGGTGCATGGTGCAAATGAAAGTTTTGCAGCTTTTTTTTTTTTTTTGTTAGCTTCAGTGAGACCGTACTCGACACTATAGCGGGAGACAGACGGTCCGATTTTCCATGCGATTTGACGGCCGACACGGCGGTGGGGAAACCGGAATGGTGACCTTTCATAGCATCGGACAGCCACCATTCCCTCTCCCCCACCGCCGTGTCGGACGCCGCATCGCATGGATTCGCCGACCGACGTACCCGCATGCGATTGAACTCACGTGACCACTATATCAGTGACCACCCTAAGTAATAACAATACCGTGCTTGTGGAGTCTGCAGGCTACTAAATCAAACAATAAGAACTAAAAAAACAGCTAATCTTCATTCGGCTTTGCACGGATATTTGCACTCTCTGGGGGCAATCCGAATGCCCCATTTACTTGAGGCCGCTGGAGGTCTCATCGCTCTCGGTTTCTGTCTGAGCCGATTGCGGTGGCGGTACATAGGATAGCCAGAAAAAAAAAAGTTATAACGAGATCAATATCTTCGTCTCAGTGCGCCTTTGAGATTAAAGATATGCTAAAATGGGAGCACGATAAAACAGGGTTTATTGAGCCAACAGATCTGCATCGGTATCAGCAACGCGACAAGGACCGACGCGGCCGTCCCAAAGACTTCCGCGGTGGTAACGCCCCCCCCCCTCCCCCCCCAACCATTCCTTCGCGTGAATGCGCGCCAGGAAAGGGACGCCCGGTAACGACGTCGGCTGAACACACACACACGCCGCTTCTCACCGGCAGCAGGACAACGGGACCCGGCGGACCACTTTCACCGGGCCGACTCGGTGAAAGCAGCATCAGGTCCCAAGAAGCCGCTCAGCAGGGTTATCACCCCCTTGCTCGCCTGCAACCACGCGGGCCGCCGCCGCGGTACGTAGCCGCGTGGCCCACTTTTTTTCGGCCAGCTGGGCCGGGCCTTCCCCGCGTGCATCTCGTTCTTTTTGTGTCTTTATTCGACGTGTACGCCAGTGGCGAGGAGATAGCGCACCCAAGCTCCTCCCCCTTCCCCTCCGGCACCCCTTTCCTCTTCTACGAGACTGGCCTTCCTCGAAGACTAGTACGCGCTCGGCTCCTCGCGAGTCGTACCAGAACGAATGCACTCCCGCGTCATCGCGGGTTCATTTATTTCTGCCCCTTCACGACGTTCCTTCCCTGCGGGCCCACGCCGCCGAAAGTGACCAAAACCGTGAAGACCGCCACTCGTCTCCAGCGCCGCTTCGACTTCCACCGGTGTTCCCGACTCGTTCGCAGCTCCGAGGCATCATATCATTCGGTAGTGACACGCCGAACGAGTTCGATCGCCGCAGTTCCAGAAGACGTCGTCGCAGTTCTGAACGGTTTTGAACGCTTTTAGTCCAGTTGTGCGTTTTTTTTTTGTTTGGATTGGTGACTCGGATTTACGTATACTCTGGGCCCGTGTCTTCGCACCACTCGGACACTACGTGAACCACCACTGAAAGTCCACCGTCGTTCCTTTCAACGGCGCCTGACAACGCAGAGAAAGCACGCGTGGATAACGTTGTTCTTGGTATCCATTGCCACCGATGCAGCGCTCGGAAAAGTATTAGCGCAGTGAACTGCGCAGACACCGCGGTTATCTGCCTCACTGAAGAACAGTGCTCCAGGCCGCTTAATCCGTCTGCGAGCTACGTTCACGACGTTTCCAGGGCGCGGAAAGATACTGCTGAGGCGTTTGATCGGCTGCTCGTGATCGGCTAGTGTGTGCTGTTTTTTTATTTTTTTTTGTCGATATCCGGCTCTGACGATATCGTCCGGCCATTAAGGAAGTGCGGAATAATTATGGCTTCCGGGAGGACTCGGCTTCTGTGCCCCAGGATGCGCCACGCCGCTTCGGTGGCCTGCAAGGGCGGCCGCGAGCCCCAGCAGCGGAGGTGCGTGTGGTCTTCGTCGCAGCGATCAGCGGTGCCTAGCTCGCTGCGGCTCAACCACGCTATCCAGCGCGCCGAGAAGCTGACGGGCCACAACACGAGCCGTTTCTCGGAGAAGCTGATGAACATGGGTGAGCTGCACACGTTCCTGGGCACCGTGGCCAAGATGATGGGAAGCCAGCATCCCATCGTGGATTCCGTCAAGTGAGTCCGCCAACGCGTACCCATTGGTCATGCTTGGTATTTGTGTTGAGCATTTAGGGGGTCGGCGTTCCGGGTAAGTCACCAACGTTTTCCGAGTACTAGACACACCAGTAACATGCGTAGTACTTTTGTCGAAGCGAAACGAACAGCTTGGCCTCGTCAGTGCGTGTTCAGTTGATTTGGGATGACACAGGCTGCTGAAACTTTATCTGGCAAAACATTCGACACCGAAATGATTTGGCCGTCGACCTTCGGTTTGTGTTCTTGCGGCATTCTTTCAGAAATAAAAAATAGGAACTGAGTGGTAACATCTGTACACTAGTATTTGTGCACTAGTTTTCTTGCAAGCTCGCTAACCGCTGGAATAAGAGTTTGTTCCTGCTGCGGCCACACAAGCCATCTCGGAGCTCCGCGCTCGCCAACTGTCCATACTATAATCAGGATGACAACAATGCACAAGGCTAAAGCCTTTGTGCAGACATTCCCGAAGTACAAAAAAAAGATAAACTAACAAAATAACCAAACATTCAGAAGTATGTCTATGCAGGCACACTTGAATCCATCACTTTTTTTCTGGTTCCTCTCGTGTAACTCTGCCACAGCGCATGACAAGTGCGAGAGCGCGCACACAGCGATACTAAATCGCGAGCGATTATCTCACTAAGCCTTCCAGATAGGAAAAACCTTGATCTTAACGATTACAAAACAAACAAGAAAGGCCGTCGAAAAGCGAAGCACACATCGTCACGCATGTACCAACATTTGGGACCGAGTCGTCTTCGGAAACCGTGTTTCCGCGCATTCCCGATAGGAGGTGGTTCGAGCTGTCAAGCGCTAGAGTGCCTCGAGGAGGGCATCGAGGCACTCTATCAAGCGCGCGCTGCGTGCTTCGATCCGCACCGGCGGCAAGCCACGCAAGGGAAGCGGCGAGCTGCCGATTCGCATTTCCCGCTGCTGCCGCGACCGTACATCGAGCGCATGTGGGTCAGCCGGCACCGCGGGGCAAGACGTCGAGGAAGGGGAGCAAGACGCCGCCCCGGCAGACACGCCTTCCGCGTGCCTCGCAACCCTTTCTTTTCTTTTTACTTGAACGGCAGAAAATTCTTGCCAAGGGTCGCTTGTCAATACGTGATGGGGAGTTCCCCAACCTGGTGTGACGTGAACAATAGGGCCAGCCTCAGGTGCCAGGTTTAGGTCAAACACCCCTCACGTGGAGGATGAACTCTGCAGTGGAAGGCACACGTGCTCGAACTAGCGAAGCCACGTGCGTTTAAAGGACGGAGAGTCACCGTGCACTACGCTATGTGGCCCTGCACAAACACTCATCCGTAGCCCGGTTCACTGCAAGAAGCCCTTTGATGGCCTCGCGCGCACATGATCACCGGGTCCAGAACGACTGGCCAGCATGCAAAGACACACCATAGGTGCGGCCCAATGGGGAGGGGGTTCGAGGTATTCACTCCTTCCTGAAATGTTTAAGTTTAGAATACCGCGAGATTTGCGACCACCCGATGCAAAGGGGAAAGTCACTCTTCATCATCATCATCATTAGATGAAAATCCAGGGCTCATCATAAGCGTGGCAGTTCACCGCATAATGCGAGGTCTTCATGCGTGTGTTGCTTCCAGAATCAAATGGTTGCGCTCAGGCACAAATGGTTTTCTCAAATTCGTAACATGCCAGAAAAAGCACAAGGGGACACACACATCTTGCCATGACGGCCATTTTGTTTCTATAAGTATGGTATTGTATTTTTATTTAAATAAGGATTAAAATCATGCTTTGAAATAAAATTTTGCGGTTCTCGTGGAGCAGCCGACCCACGCTTGCTACTGTGTTTGCAGTGTGTACGCGCTAGGTGTTGTGTGGTGTTTCCTTGACTTCTTTGTACTCGTGTGTTTCATTAACGATAGTACGGCGTTGGAACTGTCCCCTACCACTGCGTGTTGCATGGACTTGTAAAAGTGCCCAAGCCGCAGGACGTTGTTGCGCGTCGAGCTGCGTCAATCGGCTATGGTGAACTGCGCTGTTTACGGTTGCTCCAACCGCACAAGAAACAGCCCCAACGACGAGAACTTTCAACGGGTAGGGTTCTATGTCGTGCCGAAAGTTATATCAGGACAGTGTGCGAAGACAACGGAGGTGTCGTCAAAGCGGAGAGCTCTATGCGGTGGCAGCAATGCATTCTGTCCATCCGTGCATGATCGACCATCCCGGCGTGTCACTGCTGCCTCCAAGTAAAAGAGCACTGCTCCAACGTGTGAGCACGCCTCGCCAAGGCCAGCCATGCACGTGCAGTGCGCGCACAGAACTTCACCATCAGGCTTGATTAGTAGCCACGGCAGCAGCGGCTTTTCTTTAAACGCTTGTGAGCGGCGGACATGCGCAGATAGTAAGATAAATCAGTGTTCAGCGCGCGCGATTAGATTTTTAGAGCACTACTTCAAGCCAGGGGAGCCGCCGGGGGGGGGGGGGGGGGGGAGGTGCTAGAGCTGCCCCTAAATTTCTGCCTGCCCCCTCGAGCAAACATGGTCAAAACACAACGCATATGTTCCCTGCCCCCCTGAAGGAACTCGCTTGTCTTCGGTGCCCCCCTCCCTTAGCATCAAAATCCTGGCGCCGCCCCTGCTCCAAGCGCTAAAAACACGCGAAACACAGCGACAACTTGGCTGCCCATCTAGTGATAGCGGCACGAAAGTGCGATGGGCTGGACGCCATATCAGCGACTGATAGCAAGCGTTACCACTTTAGCACCCGATCACTAACTTTACGGATACCTAGAACAAGCCGTTAAGTCGGGAACATGCGGTACAATATGTGCAGCCTATCTTTGAAACGACGACGATGTTGCCATCACGAAGAGTTTTCACCCTTGGTGGCTCCACGAGGCCGCTTGTGACATAATTGTGAGCCTCCAAGGATTTGTAGCTCTTAAGCTGCTCCCGCGTCACGAAACTTGTCCCGTGAACAAGATAATCGTTGATATCCGCACGGTCTACGCTGGGATAGCAGCCAACATCGTTCGTGAACTGGTCATCGGAAAGCGCCAAGGGGTCGTCGCTACCGCATTTTGCGACTTTGATATGGTATCTCCTGCGCTCGGGATCAGACAACGACTTGGCGTAGTCGCTGAGCAGCATCTTTTCACTGCAGCAGCACGGCGATCGCTTGCACAGCCAGGCAAATGACTAGATCCGTGCAACACGCAGTGGTAGGGGACAGTTCCAACGCCGTACTATCGTTAATGAAACACGCGAGTACACGGAAGTCAAGGAAACACCACACAACACCTAGCGCGTACACACAGCAAACACAGTAGCAAGCGTGGGTCGGCTGCTGCACGAGAACCGCAAAAATGGCGCCCAGCTCGGGGCACCGCAGCGCCACATTGCGGCTCAGTTTCAGTGCATACTCCCTATAACAAAAGCAAAATTTAAGAGCGATTGTGATATGCATTCCTACGCTACATTCAGGTCTTAGACAAAAAGGAGCCTTCGGTGCTTAAGGTTAATCCAGGCCTTTACCGTGGTGATCAAAGATCGAAGCGATGAGGCCCGTATTCTTAAACGCTCCTTACCTCAGACCCTTTCCTTACCTTACGTGAGGAGCCCTTCATGCCTCCTTATCTTAAGGAGCTCCTTAAGGGAGCCAGCGTATTCTAAAAGCTTCCTTCAACCTTCCTTTCCTAAGGGCCGCCTCAGTAAGGTAAGGCGCGTGTTTCACAAGTCTGGGATCGAGAGTACGTGTGAAATACGGACTAAACGTTCGTTTTCAAGCAAGAACAAGGAATATTTTTTAGGCATAACGATGAATAATAACGTCTACACTGCTTTTGTGGGAAATACTGACTAAAGGTCCGTTTTCAAGCAAGAATTAAGGAACATTTTTTGTGCATAATGATGAATGTGTACACTGCTTTTTCGCGATATGGGCGCACAGCCTTTTCCATTTACTTAACTTTCGCCTGTTGCAGAAGACAAAAATAGGATGATCGAGCAACCTTGCAGCTCATTGCGTTCATTGATGCATTTCAACGGCCTGTTATATGGGAGCGAGTAATAAAGATCGTTTAAAGAATTGAAGACGTGGGTGAAATTGATTTTCATAACCGAGCAGTGTTAAGCTTGTG
The DNA here is from genome assembly GCF_013339695.2 of Rhipicephalus sanguineus. NCBI lineage: Eukaryota > Metazoa > Arthropoda > Arachnida > Ixodida > Ixodidae > Rhipicephalus > Rhipicephalus sanguineus. The sequence goes on from NC_051180.1 coordinate 117,540,808, forward strand.
AAATCTCCTCACTTTGGTGCAAATTTGACTCGAATGTACTTATGTCCAAGTAAATTATTATGTTTACATTCGAAACAAGGGCGCGTCTATCGGGTCGTACATCGCGCCATCGTGGATTGACCTGTTTTTTTTTTTTGTTTTTTTTTTTTTGCTAAACGAGAAAATCTTACACCAGCGGTTCCCAGGAACCCACGTCCTGATAGTATTTATATATATGTGCACTATTTCTTAGTAGTCTTACAGTGTGGTGCCTCGGAGTTGCATTCTGAGTTGTCACAAATGGTCGGAATATTTGAAGAATGTCGCCCGTCGTCTTAAAACGTGGTATTCTTTTCTAGGATTCTGTCGGGTTCCTTGACCTTAAGCTCGATTTCACCCGTGATCATGGCTGCTGGACATATGATGGAGGCGAAAATGTTTGAGGCCCGTGTACTTAGATTTAGGTGCACGTTAAAGATCCCCAGGTGGTCGAAATTTCCGGAGCCCTCCACTACGGCGTCTCTCATAATCATATCTTGGTTTTGGGACGTTAAACCCCAGATAATATTATATGTGCTGGACATATGAGCTAGGCTCGTACAAGCTCAACTCTGCACAGTAAGCTTGTCAAAAGGTTTAGTTCGGGCTTGCTTCTACAACGCATTAAAATAGTCATGCTGCCACAGAGTAGGAGCCAGCTTTCAGGCACAGGTCACTCGCCTGTATCACGACGGATTACTAATCTCAGTGGCTGAGATAATTCGCAGAAAAGGAAAGGAAGGTTTTCTGGGCATACATTGTAGCGCATGCGGCAGCACCCCTGTGTTCGCTGAGACCAATGTGATTTACCGCACCTGTCTCATTGTGGAAGCAGCCCGCATCAACGTTGGCCCGCATGGCATGTGAAGAGTGCCATTGTTAGCCTAATCCAAACAAGAACTGCCATTCCTGGAGGACGGCAGCACGAACGGTGGGCGATGAGGGGCCTACCGTGTCGCATTCCTTGAGTCTGTTCTTTTTTTCTCTATTCCTGTAAAATGCCTTGTCCTCCTCGCGCTGCGCAAAAAATGTTGACAGCCGTTCGGCCGCACGCTCAAAAACACGCCTGCCAAGCAATTTTCCAACAACGGCGAGGATACAATTAGAGCGAGCTTGTGCAAAAGTGCAAGGCATCGATCGAAAATAAGAAATCGGACACACTGTCGCCGACAAAGTACTGCAGAGAAGCGCCCTTTCAGTGCAAATAGCAAGGTAAGGAGGCCTTAAGGTAGCCCTAGAGCTACCTTAACTTGAGGGAGCACCAAGGAAGGCCTCAGTGAGGGAACCTTAGTAAGGAGCGTTCCAGAATACGCGATAAGGCATCCTCAAGCAGTTAAGGCTCCCTCACTCAGGTAAGGAGCGTTTCAGAAGTCATGTTCTCTCAAAGTGTCGATGCGCGACTGTCTGTTGTAAAATGTGGTGCGAACAATGTTTCTGGACGCGTTTAAACGGTCCAACGACATTTCGGTTTTGAGCGAATGGATGGTTGTCCTGCGGCACTGGAAGTATGACCGAAGGACAGCATAACATTAGCCGGTAACATAAGACAACAAATCTGTAGAAGAACAAGCAGGCGACAAAAACAGCGGCTTTGGGCATCGAGCTTCAAAAAAAAAAAAAAAAAAGAACTGCATTTTGACAGGACGCTAACGGCGCGGTCGTCAAAATAAGAAACAACGAATCGTTGCCGTCTTCGCTCGAAACCACCTTTTCTTCCCTGTTTTGGCGTGGGTCTTTAAACTGACAATGTTCGCTTCACCGGTAAAACGTTCTTCGTCGAACCTTGAACTAACACTAATACCTTTATTTGAATAATCAGCTGGCGCATATTTTATGCCATGCCAGTTTCCGCACTTGACGGCTCCTGAACGCGTAAACAAAGCTGAGCCGTCGTCGTACGAGGAAGACTTCGCCGTGTTCACCCGTTGGGTTCTTTCCTCCAGGTGGAACCATCAAACTCTTCGTGGCCCCCTTGCGCTGAAGTGGGCACTGACCGCTAGTGTGAGGCGACTCTTCGACTCACAAGTCTCACAATGCAAGTCTTGCTCCCGTGCTAGCAATCTGTCGAATATGAATGCGCTCAGTATTTTTACGACTGTGCGCAGGCGTCAATGGGCACAGAGATAGTAGTCAGGTGGAAAGGCGCTTCGGCATTGTGAAGCGGCCAGGAACTCGGGCGTTTGTACAACGGTTCTTGTTCGTTTGGTATTCGTTTGACAAGACAACGGGACGAGAGTCTGGAAAAGAGATTTCGAGAAGAAAACCGTTTTTCGGAATGATGTTTGCTACGGTTTCACATGAAACTTCAACCTCCTGACATCCACTTCACACCAGCACGGCCGGTGTGGAGGCGCGCGCTCGCTCCTTCCTAAGGAGCGAGCGCGCGCCTCTAGACCGGCCGTGACACCAGCAGGCAGCTTTCGACGATAAATACGAATGGCTTTGTGCGACGTTCAGCTGGCTTTGTGCGAGGCCCCCGTAGCACAGGTGAACTGTCACGTTTGAGACGTTTCCAGGGGCGCAAGCAAGCGAGCCCTTGGAATGACGTTCGAATCCGAGCACGGCCGCTCCGTTCGCATTTACACGCTGCCAATTTTGTCTAAGGCACGAACCAGTGTTGTAGGCGTTACTGAAAAACAGTAACTAAATACGTTACTCGTTACACTATGAAAAAAGGAACGCGTTACCGCCCTACGTTACCTACAAAAAAATGTAACGCGTTACCGTTACCGAAAAAAAGTAACGGACGTTACCTCTGCCGTTACTCCGCAATCATAAATTTTAATCGATGTGTCTTTGCTGCAGGAACCCACAATAACAATAATTTAAATCTGAAATTTATGTTTCACATAACACTTCTAACCCATACAACGAATATACCCAAAATGCTAATTTAACGAGTATTACTTGCACAAATGTACCGGACGTTAGCAATGGTATAGTGGCTTAAAGTTGCCTTTAGAGTTACGTGTGATGGCTTCTGACTCTGACACATGGTGAAGCCATTTTTCTCAACGTGACATTATACAGAATATGAGATTCAATCATCAACGCTATTCGCAAAGAAACCATCAATGAAATCTCAAGAATAAGGTACGAATTTGGGCTGGTTGGTTCATGATTAACTTTAGAAACAGCGCTAAAAGACGGGACAAAGGAAGGACACAAACCACGGCGCTGTGGTTTGTGTCCTTTCTTTGTCCCGTCTTTTAGCGCTGTTTCTAAAGGAAATCTCAAGAAATTTACAATAATTCTGATGGTGTTCTTCTGCTAGCAAAATAGATGCGCGAATTTTGTAGTAGTAAAGAAATGCTTAAATGGGCTAGTCACGTAAAAAAATATCTCTGCATAAACATTTTTTGTTCACTTTAACCTATATAATTACCGCAAAAATTGCGAGCGTTTATGTGAGGGTATTCAAGATCAGCCTCACTCGCTCAGGAGTTCATTAACCAGAAACTTCGCTGCAGTTGCAGATAGAAAGAAGCAAAGTTTATTTTTAAAACAAAGTTGATAAGCCTTATCAACTTGTAGCGACTATAAAATGTCGCATATTTAGACATTCTTCAAAAACAGTTTCCTTAGCTCTACAAGTTTCAAACAATGTTACTTTACTCTTTGTTGCGCATACATTTCATACACAAAATATCTTCTTTGTAACCATAATATTTGCGTTTTACAGCGTCGTGAACTTTCGAGAACGACAGGTAATGAAATTGGTCCCCCCGGATTGAATATGTTTGACATTTTTCCCTCGTAAATTATGCAGTTAATAAGGAAATTAAGTTCCTTTTCGGGCTACTGGCATGGGACATTGCATAAAATATAAAATACTCAATCAAATCTAAAATATCTATTTTCGGACCCGTGTCGATCTCTCGTGGAATCACCCGTTTGCAATAACCACGATTAGTACACTAACTGCGGTAATGTCTGCCGTGTAGCTACCTGCAACCGTGGTTAGCCGTAACTGTAGTTAGCTTAACCACGGTTAAGGCTGTTCGTGTGACAGCGGTATTAAGGTCATGAGTAAAAAAAAAAAGATTTTTTTTGCGTTACAAGAAAAAATTCTACGTTTCGTGTCCCGCTCGCATTCTTTTTCAGGGTTTTCTTCCAGCCGGGGGTCACGCCTATTCTCCGCAATAAGGCAGACCCTCGATCGGCAGCGCACCTGTAGACCGGTTGACGTTACCGGCTGTCGCCCAGATGGGCCAGAATTCCACAGAAAGCCGCTTAAGTCGACGACGCGGGAGTTGTCGAATTCGATGCGGTGGTCGTTTACCATGTTATGCTCAGCGAGTGTACTCCATTGTCACGCGAACTTGCGGACATCGTTTTTACGTTGCCGCAGCCTCTCGGGGGAGTTCTTTGTTTCCCCCACGTAAGACATTTCACGGTCAGCACGTGGTATGGAGTAAACCAGCCCTTGCGCTTTCTCTTCGGACGGCCTGTCTTTAGGGCACGAAAAGGCGCAGGTGCCAGCAATCCATCTACTACATCCACTTCCACGAGAAGCATGTCCGTACAGTTTCTCATGGTGAATTATGCGGCTTTCATCAAGCTTTGTGTGGCGATGGCCCACACCTCCACACAAGGAGTCGGCGCGTCTTGAGAAATTGGTCCCCACAATTGGTCCGCCCGCGCTTTCTTGGTCAATGCCCTGCAGGCCGACAGCAGTCCGACACTGCGACAAAAGAAGTTGTTAGGGCGAGCTCTAGGAAAACGGCACCTCCAGGATGGAAAAGTAACGAGTAACGTGACACCACACGTTACCGAAAAATGTTAACGTAAGTACGTTACTCGTTACAGTTTCTAAATTGTAACGAGTACGTTACTAAGTTACCAAAAAAAGTAACGCGTTACCGGTAACGCCGTTACTTGTAACGCGTTACCGCCAACACTGGCACGAACACACGTACGCGTTGCAGCGCGTCAACGCGTGACTTTTTGACGCGGCGTCGCGCCCTCTCCCTATGGAGAGGGGGGAGGGCGCGCAGCTTCGCGTAGCCGCGCCCCCTCTCTCCCCATATGGTGAGAGCGCGGCGCCGCGTCAAAAAGTCACGCGCTGACGCGTTGCAACGCCTACGTGTGTTCTTAAGAAATTCAACCGGTGGTTTGTTTAATATTATTATGGTATAAGAAAAGAAACTGAAGCTACTAGGTAGTTACTACTGGCCACATTGTTGTGACGTTTGCACACCTGAACGGCGGTCAGCAGTGAAGAGATTGGGGTAAAAGAGCAAGAAACCAAGCGCATGGGCATAGTAGAGAGGACTGAGAATTAATGGATGTTTCTACTTGCGTATCTACAGCACCGCGGCTATAGGCGTATTATCCGTAGTTTCCGGATATGACACTTCCTATATGGTGCGCGCGCACCGGCACTATTTAGAGTATGAATATCTGCGCGCGTATAAATATCTTTCATTACACAGGCTCCGCATAATACACTTCAGCCACACACAGGGATGACCGGAAGCTCTCCGGAAGCGCTCCTCAGCTGGCAAACTGTGGATGGAGAGAAGGAGAGAGATTACGAGAAAAGCCGAGACGTCGGTCTCAAAAGATCAACGTGAGGAAAATGCGGAACAAAATGGAGAGTGAACATGATGTTGGCGAGGGGAGGAAAAGTAAATGCGCACGAAGAAAAGGAAACTGCGGAAGACACCTAACTCCCATCCGGTTCAATTTCTGCTTTGATTAAAAACAAAAAGGCACGGTGACCGTCATGGCCTGACATTTCGGCTACGGACCTGGAAGAAAGACGAGTATCAGGGAGTCGTCGTAAGCCAATGCTGGCCAAAGGTTCGGCCATTGATTGTCCCTTTCGCAGTCAAGTACAGCGGCCAAGCCCAAATCGCACAACCCCGTTCAGTCCTCACGGTACGTGACGTATGGCCGACAATGGCTAGTAAGATGGTGATAGTGTTCAGTAAAAGCCAAGTTTCACTCTTTATGAGATGGCTTGCGTTGCTTGCTTAGGTGTTGCATGATATCCCGAGTAAAAGGTCGGAATTAATCAACGAAGGCGGCGACAACCGCAGTGTGGCCCTAAGGTGGTTTCCAGTGAATTGTTACTTGGCGTGTAGTCGCGAGTGCTTGACGAGAGATTTGACCACCTGAAATAGCCGCAAGCACGGATCGTAATTGAGACGGTTCCTTCTCTTTTACTTTCGGTGCTGGATTGGATTATCTGTTACACGCAGCAAATTTACGTTTGCACATTGGTCGCTTTTGATGAGTCCATGGGATGCACCCACTTTCAACCTAACAGCACGGTTTCAAAAATGTCACAGTTCCATTAGGTAACGCTCAGGGGAGCTCAGGCGAAAGCCTACGCGCTCACGAGACACCCAGCAGATTACAGTCGATGTTCTCAGTGGATTGTTACGTCCCCCACCCCTCGAAGCATTCTGCGCCTCGTCTGGTTTTGCAATACCTCCACCTTTGACAAAGCGACGACGTCATGTGATGACGTCTTCAGATGATGCCATGACATGTGACGCAATTCTGGTAGTTGGCAATGTCGGACGCCGTATTTTTCGACTTACGAGACGTGTAAGGTTTTCGCCCTAATAACGGCGCAGCGCTTGAAGTGCACCGGAAACAAACTCAGTGTGGCTACTCGGTCGCCCGTTGCGGAACACTGGAAACTATATGCCTTCAACCCGACACGAAGCGGTCCCTAAGGCTGGTACAACGAATAGCTCAGTACAACGAATCACTCGGTACAACGAATTCTCAACGAATAGCTACCTTGCTGTGCCCCTTCCAGACGCGCAACAACGTATCGCGCACCCCGTTAGTGGTCGCATATTGCCAGATGCCAGATCGTCTAGAGCAGAGAGAAAGAGAGAGTACACTTCGGCGGCGGTCCGTGACAGGCGTGAGAAAAATCGCGTGATATCGCCGCACCTACACTGTTAGCAAAAATAAGCCGAGATGGGAGTAAATGGCTTGTCCTCTAGCGCACGCCCTGATGGGGGTTTTTAAAAACACCGTCCGGACGGAGTAAAAAATTTACTCCCCAACAGGACGGGGTTTTTGGATGGACAGAGGGGAGTTTTTGTTTACATCCATAGGGGAGCTTTTCCAGGTAAATATGGGAGTAAATTTTTATAACCATCAAAAAGAAAAAAATGCCTTTCGCTCTTTAATTAAATTAGCATCGAAACACGCAAACTGGATCACACGTACACAAACATGCACACAACGTTCGCAAAGTAATACAACACTCACACTGACAACAACTCACCACCAGCGCTTCACAACCAAACTTTGGTCACCGAGTATATATAGGCACCACATCTTGACCTCCAATGTGGCTCAGATGGGACACTTCTTTCTCCGAAATTAAGCAACAAACATTCATGGCGTACGTGTAAATTTGTGATGAGCTTATAGATACCACTGAGGCACACCTATCTTTTACTATAAACCCGCCTAACATTCAACGCCTTCTTAATTAGCGAATTTTGATTATCAGCTGGCACTCTGTCGCATGGGATGTATCCGCCTTAGCAGTACTGTGCGTGAGTCTGTAAAATGCACATAATCGTACACGAACCACGAGCGGCCGTGCACGAACGCTTCAGCGGCACACAATCACGAGCAACACCGGCGAAGAAATGCGTCGCCCCGCCGGTATATACCGCGTTGTGGCCGACGGCGTCGCTAGGCCTCTCCCAGGAGTACGGTACGGCTATACGATGAACGACAGCTCGCGATCACAAAATACTTGCTGCTGTACAGTTTTCGTCGCCATTTTTTTTACACACACACTGCCGCTATCCGAGTCCGCTGGCTACGGAGCGATGCACTTAAAACGAACGAGACGGCTCGTAGTCGCGGTTCCTGTTGCTCGCAGTACATCGGCGGTCGCACGTTGGTTCAATCTGTCTCGTATCGGCGCTCGCCTTCTCGCTAGACGTTTGACAGCGGTGGTTGCATGGCGCAAAAGAGACAATTTAAGCTTATTCATTCCAGCAGCTTTTATTTTCTGTGAAACATATTCTTTGCTTCACCGGTGGCCGGTGCGAGCTCGTAGAACTCACCACGGCGACCGGTGTGGCGGTGCGAGTTCGCTACGTCGCCGGCTTGGTACCGACGACGTAGCGAAGCCTTCTTACCGCTTAGAAGTTGCAGCCGGTGAAACATCGTTTCGGTGACACTCCGAGAAGCAAGCGTTGCCGGTGGTCGGAGCGAGCGCGTCGCCGGCGCAGCTCTCACACCGGCCGCCGGCCGGCTTGATGCCGACGACGTAGCGAAGCCTACTTCTTACTGCTTCGAAGTTTTAGCCGGTGAAACTCCAGAAACAACCCGCTGACGATCGCAACAGCTTACTTTTGTTACCGATGAAATTATTCTTCGCACTTCTTCGTAACTCGGCACGTTGAAGCGAGGTATCCGTGGCGTGTCGGAGGCTTGCACTCGTGTGCATGGGCATTGCCGCTTGACGGGAGAATAAACACGGGACAGCCAGCTCGATGTGTTCGCGGTCGGACGCTGGCGCGAGTTGAACTTGTCTCTGACCAGAACGGTTCAGTGGAGAAAATAGTCCTACACGTCTACACAAACCAACCGGCCGTTGCAAATCCTCGCTGCACTGATAACTTCGTTTGTCTGTCGACAAATGCTCACACGGCGACCCACACAAGGCACTGGAGCTTCACACCGGCGTGCTACACGCACATTCACACACGCACGCACGTCACGACCAAAAATGGTTTTTAAAACTCCCATAGGGAGTTTTTAACCACGGCACGCACGTCAGGAACAAAAATACTTTTTAAACCTCCCATAGGGAGTTTCTAACCACGTGACCTAAAACTCCGTGGGGAGTTTAACAAGGTCATGTCGTTCATAAACTCCCTCATTAAGCACGGGGCGTTTTTCGACGACATGTGCCGACTTCACTCCGCTACCACGGAGTAAATGATTGGGGCATGGGGGTTTTGGGGGCTCATGTGCTGGAAAAGCTCCCATCTCGGCTAATTTTTGTTTACAGTGACATGTACGCCGTACATACCATATATATATGGTATGTACGGCGTACATGTGTACGTGTACGCTCGCGTACTCTTCCAACCACTGCAGCAGAAAGTGTCCCATATTGAGACATGACTCCCGTCGCTCGCGGGATCCCGTTTCGTGCCGCGTGCGCAGCGCGGCTTCCCACCAGATGAGAGAGACAGCGAGCGTGATCTCTGACACCACTGAGCGACTCGGCGCGCTGTGTGTGCGTATACGCGCAGCTATTTCTGGAAAGAAAAGAGACCCGGACGGAGAGAGCAAGAAAAAAAGGATTGCGCCTGGCTGCTGCCGGTGCAGGCCTATTCTCGCCCACCTCGTTGAACGAGTTCGCATGCACGCAGATCTGAGCGCGATGTTCCTAAGGATGGGAAGGAGGAATAACGGGCGCCGATCATTTCCTTTTTCTTCCGAGCTTCTCGAAGATCGGCAACGGGCATGGTCGCCGGGTTCGATGACCGCCGGCTGCCGCTTGAGTGAGGCGCACGTCCGCCCGAGAGTAAAAGTGGGCCACAGCGGTGTGCGCGCCCGCCGCCGCCGCCGGCCCGCCGAGAAGCTTTGTCGGTCGGCCCACCGCGTAGCCTTGATTCGCATCTCTTGCCGCGTGCGGGCGGCGGGGAAGTCATCGGCACCCACCCACCGCTGATCGACGCGGAAATGACCGTCGCGCGCTCTCTTCAAGCACTGCCGCGTGAGACAAACGTCGGCACGCGAAGACGGTTCCTGTATGCCGGTGGACGGAAAATGTATGCTTCTTTCTTTCTTTCTTTCTTTCTTTCTTTCTTTCTTTCTTTCTTTCTTTCTTTCTTTCTTTCTTTCTTTCTTTCTTTCTTTCTTTCTTTCTTTCTTTCTTTCTTTCTTTCTTTCTTTCTTTCTTTCTCCTGCTGTTCAGTGTGGCCATTAATATAGCCTGATTGGTGGCGACTTGAGAACACGATAGAAAGACGCAGCTGGTTGAATTTCCTGTCCCGGTTGAGCCGAAAGACTCCTGAGGATGTGGTGTTCGGCTGCGCGAACTTTCTTGAAAGAAAGAAAGAAAGAAAGAAAGAAAGAAAGAAAGAAAGAAAAGAAAGAAAGAAAGAAAGAAAGAAAGAAAGAAAGAAAGTAAGAAAGCAATTAAACGGCTTTCAATTGCGTCTGTTTCCTCACACAGTTCAAGATATCGGTACTTAAAAGAACGCGGCAATTCAGTGGCGCATGGAATTTTAGCGCTCAGCGTCATCCGCCTAATAACGTGCCCGTGAAAGGGAATCGCGAGTCACAAGCCGTGCTTGTATCACACTAAGAATGAAAAAGATCAGTACGCCGTGGAGTGCAGTATACTCGTTTTAAAGCCTACGACATCGGGCATAGTTTTGAATCGATTGGTGAAATAATAAATTGGTTTGTATAAATCAGTCCCGGCCGGAATTCCGGTTCGGGTACAACTTTCGGTTGGGGTTCTGTTCGCTACCCTGATCCCATGCGATTGTCTGCGTCTACTTGTTTAATGACTGTATGGGAAACGTGCAGCACCTACAGGGCGCAACAGTCCACTGCACCAATTAGAGTTATATGCTACCTTTAGGAAAATGGTAAGGTAGCGTATACAGTAACTCTAGCACCAATGCGCCGCCAGCGCCACGAGTGGCCACTTGCGGCCACTTAATTTTCAACTGGCGTGCTACGAACCGTCGTCTCCCTGTCTGCTACGTCCGCGTTGCATGCAAGTGCGTTCGCGCGAAGGCGACATATTTGATGAAGCGGCTAGGTTTTCAGAAAGTTGGCAGTGCATCATTCCGTTAGGGCCTCAGAGGAAGAAAAAAGGACAAATAATACGGAATCAATCATGTTTTTGGATGTGTCAGAAAGCCCGGACGTGCGACGGAGTGTTTCGGAAGGGCGATTCGTGCGGCCGCCCGTAAACCACGAAGCATAGGCCGTCACCGTCAATGTTTGTATGCATTCTTTCTTGTCATTTTGCCCGCTTATTGTTGAGTAAACGATTACATTTGTGTCTGACGTGTGTTAGACAATCCCTTGCGATGGGCGCAAGTAAAACGTACGATCGCCGTACTGCACGTGTTGCATTTAGTAATGCGTGGCAGTTCCGCGAAGTTTTCCGTGCTGTAGTTCAGCTTCGCTCATAGACGTTGCTCGGGCTGCATGGGTCATTGAGTAACATTGTCACGTGCTAGCGTTGCACGTGATACCTTAGCTGTCATGTAGCGCAAGAAAACGGCGCGACGCGGCTTTGCTTGCACACACGGTGATGTTACGGGCAATGGCAGTACAAGGGGAATAAATTTTAAGATTCTCGTGGTCCGCGATGCATTTTGCCAGACGAGGGGCATCTTCCTAACTGTTCCTGCTTACGAACTGCGCAGTCTGCGAACTGCGCCGCTAGACAAAGTGCGGTACGGCGGAAAAACAGCAGCATACAAGGGAGAATTGCTGGATCTGTCGATGGCATTCGGCCGACGAAATGTAGATGGCAGACTCGAGATCACATTGCCGGCTCCTATTCGGTTCCGTCAGCAGTGTAAAAATATCAGTTAACTTGCGTGGAGCGTAAATTCACAGCGAACTAGCTACATGTACTTCATAAACGTGCCCGCAGCATCAGTTGCTTTACGCGGCGTACACTAATGCAGCGTGCCTATCTATCTATCTATCTATCTATCTATCTATCTATCTATCTATCTATCTATCTATCTATCTATCTATCTATCTATCTATCTATCTATCTATCTATCTATCTATCTATCTATCTATCTATCTATCTATCTATCTATCTATCTATCTATCTATCTATCTATCTATCTGTCTGTCTGTCTGTCTGTCTGTCTGTCTGTCTGTCTGTCTGTCTGTCTGTCTGTCTGTCTGTCTGTCTGTCTGTCTGTCTGTCTGTCTATCTTATAAAGAGGTTTATTAGCGGCGACGATACTCAACAGCGACAGTCGAGGCGGGGCCGACTCTCAGCGCGAGTTGCGTTCTCTTCTGAAAGAGCCGAAGAGGGCGACCCACTAGGAGGTGTTCGAGAGGACGACCCATTACCAAGTTCGATCGCTTCGCTACAATCTATCTATCTATCTATCTATCTATCTATCTATCTATCTATCTATCTATCTATCTATCTATCTATCTATCTATCTATCTATCTATCTATCTATCTATCTATCTATCTATCTATCTATCTATCTATCTATCTATGTAATGTCGTCGCCTCCTTAACTTACTGTAGACCAAAATTGAAATGGGAGGGTAATATGGTATGACGAATATGACTATCTGCTCATGACAGGAATAATGTGAAAATCATGTCGCGTACGTCGTCAAACACTTTGCTCCAGTCACGTGTGGCACATACCCGTTTACACCGGGCCGCAGTGCGCAGATATGCGCCACAGGTGATTGACAGTTCTTATCTACCAAGGAACGGCGAGAACAGACATTGGTAACTTAAATGCGAGAGCGGTAAGAAAGACCGACATCCGCAGCGTTGACCCAATGAATGGAAAGAATGAAAATTAGGATCCCAGAAGGAATCGAACCCAAGCATTCTGCCACCACAGAGCCACGCCGGGTCTATAAACTGTCAATTTTGGTCTACACTAAGTTAAGGAGGCGATGGCGTAGATAGATAGATAGATAGATAGATAGATAGATAGATAGATAGATAGATAGATAGATAGATAGATAGATAGATAGATAGATAGATAGATAGATAGATAGATAGATAGATAGATAGATAGATAGATAGATAGATAGAAACGCTCAAAGTACCTTGGGTTCGCTAAGGAATGCTTCGAATTTAAAACTTTGTTCCAGGTGCGTAGTTCTTAGTTTACAGTTTACGAAACAGCAATTTATACGCGGCATTGCGAAGCACCGCTAACAACTTGACACTGCTTCGCTCATGGGTCGGCTCCTGCGCGGAGCACGCCAGGAGCTTTCATTCACTCCCGCACGGCGGCGCCACCAGCTCAGTGCACGTTTCCTATAGTAGTGCCTGCCGTGGAAGTTTATCACGTAATGTGTTGCGCTGCTAAGCTCGAGGATGCGGGTTCGATTTCCGGCCACGGCGGCAGCGTTTGATAAAGTCGAAATGCAAGGAACACCTTTGTGCCTATAGATTTAGGTGCACGTTAAAGAACCTCCAGGTGGATGAAAGTAATCCGGAGTCCCACACATACGGCTTGCCTTATAATCATATCATATAGTTTTCACACTTAAAACCCCATGAATTAATACCTGCATAGAGACAGCCTTTTTCAACTGTTCATAATCATCCCACTCACCGCCGTCATTGTCATAATTACTGTGAAGACGTAGTAGCTATGCCAGAGAGCCCGTATGCAAGTTGGCGGTCAAGTGAAAGTCAAAATGTCGGGCGATTTGCTGACCAGAACGACAAGCAACACTCAAATCTCAACGATAGCGGCGAGCTCAATGTCGTCGGTTGTCCAATATTTACTTGCTGATCAAGTCCACCCGCTACTTATCTATAGATATCTCTCTACACACTGCGCAGTGATCGTTTCCGCTCGGCGTAGACAGGACTATTTCATCATACACAATAGACAACAACGCTCAGAAATTATGGAAAGAGTAGTCATATCTGTACGCCATATAAAGTGACAATCTGGCAAAAACAAAGTTCACCGACCAAAGGGAAAACAAAAAAAACCCGTGGTGATACCGTCCCTAATTCGTAGCCTAAACGAAGCCACGTAAATGTAGTTAAGCGCCAATAAAATGTTGTTTAGTATCAACTTCAAATTAGTCCACAAAGGAACGTTCTCATCAATGATGAGTCACTTTTTTTCTTTTGGTCAACTTTAACAAAAGCATAGCCATTGGTAAACCGCAAACCACGCGACAACAAGAAGTTTCGCAAAGGGAGAAAGGATTATATATATATATATATATATATATATATATATATATATATATATATATATATATACACACGAAAGTAGAAAATTTTGTTTTGAGGCCGCGTTTCTGTGTTGATACCACCAGCAGATAATGAAGCCAAGACAGGTATAGGGGACGTTAATTTAACTGTTTTAACTGTATTTTAGTAATTACGATATAAATGTGAAGAAAGTAAAGTGGAAGAAAAGACAACTTGCCGGCGGCAGGGACCGACCGAACCTGCAACCTTCGGATAACGCGCCTGATGCTGTACCAGCTTAGCTACATACGGCAGCGGTTGTCCTCCTCTCGTTCACCTTGTGTGTGTGTGTGGGGAGGGGGGGGGTGTATACGTGCACGTGCTATGCAGATGAAAGTGCGGCACCGCGCTACACCCTGTATACCGTTAAAGGCTGGCTTATAGATGCGTGCCCGCCGCAGAAAGCAGCGGAGATCAGTGGCGGAGGGGGCTGGTTCAGAATCCTTTCCCGCGCCGAGCCTTGGGCAAGAGGCTGCGTCTCGGGTCAAGTGCACGTATCGATGACCCCCACGACGCAAGGCGGCACGGGATCTGAGCGAGGGCGTTGCGCTGCTGATCCCGCCGGGCCGCTATTTAGATCGGGCACGCGGCACGACGCGCAACGTGTGCATATGGCACAGAAATGCAAACGCCGGCCCTGATGACCGGAGATTTTTTTTATTTCGTGAAAGGTCAGTGGATATAGTATAGACCTATAAGGCGTTCGGAGCTGCTCAGCGTAGAAGTCGTTGGTTCGCATCGCGGTCGCGGCGGCCTATAAGTGCGCGGGATGCAAACACGCTCGTGCGCTTGCATTTCGGTCCACGTTACATAACCCAGTATGTAAACACAATTCTCATAACTGATATATCTGTGAGTCGCCAAAGAATTTCTCATGCTAATCAGTCTTGTTTACATGTGGCGCCATCGAAGTGGAATTGTTATATAATTAATTGGGATGCTACTTGCTAGAACAGCTGTTCTTTGTGAGCCCCGTGTCAAGTCAAGTTTATTAAAACGGTTGTGTTCGCTTTAGATGGTGAGAACATCACAGCAAGAGGCCCCAGAGTTTTGAAACAACTTCCAGGGTGTCCTCCTATGATTACATAAATGGGATAAGTATACGGAAACAGTAAACAAGTGCACGGACATCTGAACAGAGGGTCTCATTTTAAATGTATTTAAACTTTCATTCACGCCACTTGGCGTGATTGAAGTAGAAACAATAGCAATTTGTGTTCGCATTGCACATGCCGACAAGATCGGGGAACCATGTGTGGAAGAAAGATTTTCTATACCTACATGTTAGTGCAATCGATGGTTGGCTAGCACAGCCATCTTGATGACGATAAACTTTGAACGCGTAAGAGTACTTCTTGCCTGGCTTGTGTTGCTGTAACATAGCTCGAAAAAGGGGGCGCGAATCCGACAAACACGAAACGAAGGAGAGAGGACAAGCGCCACAACCAGCTGTTTTATTAAGCCGTCAGACCTTCGGCTATATACAGCACATAAGACATGCGCGGAATCACCACCCTTATTGAAAATAAAGATAACAGATAATGGTTTCTAAGTTCATGGGACGACATTCAGCAAAGCGCTTTCTGAAGAGTTCAAGGTTAAAGACGTGTCATTGATGCAACTGTCATCATATCTGTTGTATCGCACCGCAGAGTAAAGGGATCGAACCCCATGGCTCGAACTAAAAAGGCACGGACGCCGAACTGCTCCCTTCAACGAGCACGATCAAACTCCTTTAATAAGGAGGACGCAGGAAGTCTTCCTTTAATAAAAAACTAAATATTAATAATCTACACGCAGTTGCCAACAGAACACATCAATATCTGTTTATCTGGAATGTTTCTATAAGATTTCCCTTGCGATAGGGTTCTTATTTCTTCCTATGATTTCTATATCTGAAAAGCGTGTTCGTCAGACTCGCACCCCCCTTTTTAGAGTTGTGCATGTAACGCTTACGTAATCCCTCCTTTAAGGGTAACGTGCTCCTGTTTGTGTACATATTTGGCGCTGTTTCATCATCGTCGAGTGACGTATGTCTCCGCTATTCCCAGGCAGCTGCTGTTCCAGCAGAGCACCAACATCCAGACGCGGGGTCTTCTCGTCTCGCTGTTTATCAAGGCGTGCGGCGTGGCCGAGCGCCAGGCCGATCCCCTGGAAGTGGTGCTTCGCCGCCAGCAGCTGGTTGTCAACGCCACCGAGGAGTTCCACGCGGCGCAGACCATCCACGCGTCGGCGCTCAATGTGGCCGCGGCCGAGAGGGACCGACTGGACCCGCTCGTGCTGGACGACGTCCAGACGGGCAACAAGATGACCGTACTCGCCGGGGACTTCTTCTTCGCCAAGGCCTTCCAGACCACCACGGACATTGGCATTCCCGTGGTGCGCAGACCGTGTGCGGAATCCACACAGTATAGCTCGTTTACTGCATGTCCGCATTGTCCCCACATTGCGCACGACGCTGATTGCTTCTTTGGCAAGGCCCCGATAGAGCGCGCGCTCCTTCTAGCGGTATAACCGTACTTGTATTTGCGTATAGACGTAGAAATTGGCACAGAGGCTTGGATCAGCAGCTTTGTTTCACCAACTGTAGCGCACGTTCGAGAGCTACACGTTTGCGTGCACAGAAGGCGGGTCGAAGCGGCTTGTCGGGTTGAAAACAGGTCGTTGGATTTCCATAGCCAGCGTCGAAAATAGTTCAGGCTTAACCTCCTGTAAAAGGTCGATTGACCATTCAAACCCTATTGGCAGATGCATGTAAAAATGTGGCCGATGTAAGGTCGGATCAGCTCGATATCTGACTCGACCCGCTCACGTCGAGTTCGCGTAAACCAAGCTATATATGGTTTGCTGCAGGGGCCACCTGCAATCTATAGTAGCTAAGCTACCTTAGACGATTGCGTGGTGCGACTCAAATGCGTATTAAGGTCATGTGCGTCAAAATCGTTTGATCCGCCGGACGGGGCGTAAAAAAATGTATGGCATACTCGGTCTGTTGAAAATCTCTTCAAAGCGTCTTGAAAGCTGTTGGACGTCTCGCTGATATAAGGCCAGTCGTACAACGAATCGAATGACTTATACACACGTAGGTTTCGTGCTTTAGTACACGGCGAGTTGAGAAGTGGCCATCGAGATCGTTGTGCATATTGTAGTATAGCCCTCCCGTCGAAAAGCCGCGCTTTGTCTACACCAGCTCATTTCTCCAGGATGTGCACAGTGAAAGCTTGGGATAGAATTACGAACTGCAGCGGTCACTGTTGAAATTTTCCTCTGTACAAGAAATCGGCATGCTTATTGATAGCTTGCACATGACGTCATAGGCGCAGTACTGGCATAGGCGTGCGCAGGGTTCCCCTTCAGGGGGGGGGGGTGAAGGTTCGTCGCAGCGCCCCCCCCCCCCCAATTATGTCAATGTATGGCGCTGACATTGCGCCCCCCCCCCCCCGAGTCGCAGCTCCCCCTCCCTATATGTCAATGTGGGGGGCTGAATTTGCGCCCCCCTCTTAGGTGATAGGGGGGGGAGGGGCGGCCGCCCCCCCTGTGCGCACGCCAATGAGTACTCGTACACCAACACGACGGCTGCGATGACGTCAAGGCAGCATAATAACGTTGCGGTTAACCAGTGTCATTGTGATAACGACGCGGCCCGAACGTTATTGGCCTCTGTGCATGCATAACGAAATAACCTACATGCGATGTACTGCTAACATTAACGTAACATCACAAACTTCGCGTCCCACCATGCTGGTGCTCCAACATGGCGGTTGCAGTGAGGTTGACGCAAGTCATCTATAGAAGGTACACCGGATGAAAAGTCTCCATCACACGTGTTCCACGGCAAACGCGAATTTCTTCTCTGTTAATACATGACACTTGCAATTTTACAACTTAATAATAATAATTGTTGGAGTTTAAGGTCCCAAAACCACGATATGATTATGAGGGAGGCCGTAATGGAGGGCTCCAGAAATTTCGACCACCTGCGGTTCCTTAACCTGCACCTAAATACACGGTGCCTCAAGCATTTTCGCCTCCATTGGAAGTGCGGCCGCAGCGGCCGGGATAATTGATCCCGCGACCGTTGGGTCAGCATTCAAGCACCATAACCACTAGACCACCGTGGCGGGTGATTTTACAACTTTGAATGTCGCGAGAACGACTGTAGGCTAAAACGTTTAACAAGAGACTATGTTCACGGCCTAAGTGAGAAACGAGAATTTTAGTAAACATCGCGTCCTGGCCACTTTTCTCCCCAGCAGTACGTTGAATGTACTATCGATTGTACGTCGAATCCGAGTTACTGCGAAACTCAACGATACCGAATGGTACGAATTATTGTACGAGCCCCCTTGATAACTTGCACACGCGTGCAATGATGGATGGTCGGTGAGGGTGTTTTCACTGCAGTGTTGTCGTTATTATTCCTCACTGTTTTGCTACTGCGCAGCATGGGTTCCTTCACTCCTGCTCACCACTGCCACTGCTCTTCGAAGTTTAGTTATCGTGTTCGTTCTTACGGGAAGAGAAAGCAAAAAAGTGTTAACTATGAGCAATCTTATCCTAAATGTGCTTAACTTTACGATAGGATATATTACTGAGTGTAAATTGCACCGACTACTATTTTTACGTGAGATGAACACATAGGAACAAAATATGCAAGAATTTAGTAAAAAAGAAGTACAGGTAGCAACAGAGGCTTTGACGCTCTCCAGGTTCGGCAAAGATGCTCCATCAGCGTTGTAATGTAAGCGTACTTCCTGTCCATCAGTGTGGTTAATGCCGTGGCTGGCCCTTCTATTGTTGCTATGCAGATGCTGGACGTGTTCGGTAAGGCGGTCGAGGACTACGTGCGGTCGTACTTCGAGAGCGACCTGAAAGAGGCACCCTTCGTAGACGCCATGTGGTGGGAAAGCAAGACCCACCTGAAGACCGCCAGCCTGCTCGCTTCCGCCTACAGGGCAGCAGCCATGGTCGCCGGTCACCAGAAGGAACTCCAGGAACAGGTCTACCGGCTCGGCAAACATATCGCCCTTGCCCTTCAGGTAATTCAGTTATTGAAACGCTGGTTCAGTGGGTAGGCGTGAAGAGTTTCATTGTGCTGAATTGTTTCTTTTAGGGGCGAAGCACCTTAGGGTCTAGGCTTGTCCATTGTGGTTGTGGTTGTCCGTTGTGATTGTCCGCTGTGTGTGCTCACGGCATAGCACCGTGTAAAACCCCCTAAAAAAGGTTTGACAAGAGACTAATATCAATCATAACTGTGACAGAACAATGTCAAAACACATAGAAGCACAAACCCTTTATACTAGTTGGTGATTTCAACGTAGACATTATGGACCTTAGGACCTGCTTTGTCGTCGACGCTCACTGTCCGCTGTCATGGGGATTAGAATTTAGAAAACCGTTGCTATCGAAACATATGTATGTGAATAAAAAAAAAGGTTTACAATAGACGAACAACAATCATAATTGTGACAAAACAATATAAAACACGTACAAGCACATACCCTTTATACTAGTCGGTGACTTAAACGTACACATTATGGACCTTAGGACCGAGCTTTGTCGTCGACTCTTTATGTCACTTTATGTCAGTCAATCTACATTATATTGGGCAACGCTCGGATAACATATGTGAGACACAAAAAAAGATTGAACAGTACACTAATATCAATCATAATTTTGACAGAACAATATAAAACTCCTACAAGCACAAACCATTTATACTAGTCGGCGACTATAACGTAGACAAAATGGATCCTAGGACCTAGCTTCGGCCACTCGTCATCATTCACTTCATGGAGATGCGTTCCATTTTTTATTTATTTCTACAGACGTTTTCTGTTGAGATGCAACTGAATACTATCACACAATTTGTCAATGTTAGAGGTACTAAAGCGAAAACTCGAGTGCATTGTAACTCATGATCGTCTCGTTGGAACAAAAATACCGTGCCTTGAGAACCCGCCGTGGTACCTTAGGTCCTATGTTGTTGCTTCGAGGCAGGAAGGCCCAAGTTCAATTCCCGGTCGTCGTGGCCATATTTCAATGGAGGCGAAATTTCAAACCACTTGTGTACTTAGATTTACGAAGCACGCTGAAGAATTCCATGTGATCAAAATTATTCTGGAACCTTCCAGTACGGCGTGCCTCAGTATCACACCTTTGTGCAAGTAAAGCCCCGTAATTTATTTGGTAATGGTTTGGTTTACTTTGCATGTCAACGATTGCCCTTTAAAAGTTTCAATTGATTTCATCTAACCTGCGCAGACCTACCATGAAACCAGGCAGTTCTTGGACACACCACACTCAACGGGCCTCGACTACGATGTTACTAGTCTTCCAATAGTTTTACACATGGAAACGCATCCACATGTGCTGTCCCACCTCAAGGAGTCCGGAATGAAGAATCTTCAGTTCTCACAGGTTGGTGCTCGCGAAAATTGCAAAAGTGCATAAATCATGGCAATCATGGTGCATATATGAGTCGTCCTAGTGAACGTTAGCAGCACTACACTTCAGACGTCGCACAGATAGTTCGGAGACATGCTCCCAGACCATCGCAATACACGACCTACTGGTTTGCGTTTTACCGGATGCGGCTTTACGCTGCTAAGAACGAGCGTGCAGGCAGGTTTAATTTCCACGTTCTGAGAGAGAGTGAGAGGGGCGAGGAGGTTAACCAGACGCTAGTATCCGGTATGCTACCCTACACGGGGGTGGGGAAATGTGGGTCGGAAAGAAAGCACAGAGAGAGAGAGAGATAAAAATAAGAAAAAAATATCACGCATGCACACACAAGGGCGTTCCATTCAAGAGTCGTTCAGACAGTCCAGTAGATCGCAGGGAGCCTAGTAGCGCCTGTACGGCCTCCACAGTTTGTCCTCCACATATGGGGACGAAATGTTCGCGTACTTAGATCTAGATTCACGTCAAAGAACACAAAATGGTTGATATTAGACCGGGCTCCCCTGCTAAGGTGTGTCTCATGATTATATTGCGGTTTTGGCACGAACTTGATTAAATCTTTTAACTGTGGAAGTGCGAGCTGTGCTTCAAATCCACAACGGCTACGGATTAATGAGAAATGCGGGGGAAAATGCGACAAGATGTGTAGCGTCTGGCGTGCACCTGGGCTGTCGAATTATACATAGCTCTCGACAAATGTGTGAAGGTTTCCTTCAGCACTGCCAGTCGTAGCAAGGCGGGTCGACGTCGTGACCCAGCTGCGCTACTCGCATATGAGCACGCGCCGGTAAAATACGAGAGCCGTCGCACCATCTGTCTCCGCAAAAGCCACGCAATGCGAATCTATGCGCGCGTCATAGTGACGACGTAGCGCTAGCCCGATTCCGAGCGTGTCCATGTTGCCAAACGTTTCCGACACCCATTTCACGCTACACCGCCCATGCGACACGGAGGAGAAAAGAGGAAATGTTGTAACCTCTTTCGAGATCGCGCGTGGGTTATGCGACGCCTCTTGCAAGGCGTGGTGAGTGAGTGAGTGAGTGAGTGAGTGAGTGAGTGAGTGAGTGAGTGAGTGAGTGAGTGAGTGAGTGAGTGAGTGAGTGAGTGAGTGAGTGAGTGGCCGAGTGAGTGAGTGAGTGAGTGAGTGAGTTGAGTGAGTGAGTGAGTTGAATGGCTGAGTGAGCGAGTGAGTGAGTTGAATGGCTGAGTGAGTGAGTGAGTGAGTGAGTGAGTGAGTGAGTGAGTGAGTGAGTGAGTGAGTGAGTGAGTGAGTGAGTGAGTGAGTGAGTGAACCGCAGTGGTGGTCACGTTGTTGAGCGTCCACCTTCAATGAGGGACTTGATGGGTTCGATTCCCAGTGCGTCCGTGCACTCACCGGTTTTGTAGCGTTAGCTACACTGGCCTAGCCGACACAGTTTCGCGTGGATCCTCAAGAGCCGTGCTGCGCATGCGCGAAAATCAGCGATGTCACGCACCAGAGCCGGGACTTCCCGCGCACTCCGCCGCCGCTGGTCTGCGCTTTCCAGAGTAGTGACGTCGTAGCCTTGGCAGACGTATTGGCGCGGCGCGCGCAGCTATTCGCCTTCGCTGTGCAGTCGCCGTCTGACACTGCGCTGGAGCCGTTTGATAGCGCCTCTGACTGGCGTTTGCCAGTGTGATATAGCCATGGAGTCATTGGAGCAGCAGTGAGCATGATAATCAAGCTAATCCTAGACAATCAGGAAAGCTAAGAACCTTTGCTAACGCTACTTTATCCTGGCATAGCCGAGCTAAGCCACTGCAACATTTTTTTTTCTAAAGGAGGGAGAGGCACCCGGTGACAAAGCGCTCAGTGGTGTGGGTATTCATCTCAAGAAGGTTGCCCCTCCTTTCTGTTCCCTTCTATCTTTCCCTCCCCCTCCCTCTTGGAAGACGCTGCGCCATGCTCCCTAAAGTGTTGCAGAAATAAGCATCTTTCCTAACGTCGAACTACTGTCAGGGAGTGTGTGCGCGAGCGCGCGCGCGTGTGTGTGTGTGTGTGAGATAGATAGATAGATAGATAGATAGATAGATAGATAGATAGATAGATAGATAGATAGATAGATAGATAGATAGATAGATAGATAGATAGATAGATAGATAGATAGATAGATAGATAGATAGATAGATAGATAGATAGATAGATAGATAGATAGATAGATAGATAGATAGATAGATAGATAGATAGATAGATAGATAGATAGATAGATAAAGATGGTTGCGGGTGTGAGTGAGAAAACCGGTTAGTGGCTGGCTGAGTGAGTGAGTGTACGGCCGGGAGAGCGTGCGTTAGCGGTGTGAACTTGGTTGGGCGAAGGTGAGTCGATAAGCGACGAGCAAGAAATAAGTTGTTGAGTTCGTGAGTGACGGGTTACAGGCTGTGTATATAAAGGTTAAGTAAGAGAGAAACAGTATACGATTCCACACATGATCCTGCGCGTGAACAGTCTGGCTAAACTCCGCATCCAGCAATATTTTAAAGTGTGTTCGAAGTTGCCACAAGGTCTTGAATAACCGAAACAGCCATCTTTCATAGGCGCCGTATGTAATATCCTACGGGACGTCACATCGCACTGCGCGTTTCCTGCATTAGGTATCCAGGAATGGTGTCGGAGAGTGTTGAGTAAAACAGACAAGTATAGGTCATAGCATGTTCTGGTCTGCTTCTCTGCATACTGAAAAAGCAAAGTGGACGAAATGAGCGATAACAGGTGGTGATCAGTGCTAGAAGAATTGGTTTTCTTAATGTATCGAAGGGTGGTACTTCTCTGAGACTCTTATAACAACCCTTGTAGCTATTGCTTCTGTCTGACGTCATGCTGTACCCACTGTACATGGTGACATCACGAGTTATCTTGTAACAAACAAGCGAAAGCTGGCGGCTGCTGCATGTACCGTGATGCAAGCATGAAATACCTACTTCTGATGCAAGCATGAGACATCTCTGATTACACCTGTTCTGTTTGTCTCTTTCCATTTCTTTTTTCTTCGTACATCGTTGCTCTCCCGGAAGCTCCAGTCCGAAGTGCTGTCGGGCGACGCGCTGGAACGGGCGCAGGTCATGCTGGGATACTACATCCAAGAGGCCCGGCTGCTGGCCAGGGATCTCGGGTCTTCGGACGCTGCCGACTCACTCGTGACCATCGTCAGCAGTCTCAAGGACCTGTGAAGACCCTCGCCTTGGAGCCATAGCATGGCCCCGACCTATTTGATTTTTCTCGATTTTTTTTTTTCATTTCACAAGTGCAGTGCAAAGAAACGTGCGAACTCCGTGACCCTAGTTTGCTGGACCATAGTAGCGTGGGACAGTGTTGTTGAGACATGCTCACTGTCGAATTCGCACGTCTTCTAATTCGCGAACTTTACACGCGCAAGCTACTTCGCAGAAAGTGGCGTGCGTGCACCCGTAGGAAGCTAACGCCTCAACATTGGTGGTCTTCGAGTCATCTTGTTGCGTCTTCAGATGCGCGGCTCCAAACAGAGCGTCTCCTCTGTACGAGTAGATAGCTCTTCCTGTAAGCGTCTAAATAATTTCGAATAGCGTGTAACTGGTGTTCTTCAGGGTAAGACATCGCAAGATTGACCTCAAGTGAAGACACTTTTATACCGTGACTGTTGTGGATACAGAATCTGTATATACAGTCCCTCCCGGAGCTTTCCACGTCTTTCAAACTAGCATCTGCGGTGCCTTGCTTTTAGCTTGTTCTCGCGGCCGCGTTTTGAAAGAAAGCTCTGTCGGGAGAGAGTACTCAAAGCAACAGACCAAACTTACTGTTCCTAAGGTGAGGTTTGTTAGACGGTACAACGGCTAAGCATGCAGATTCAGCGCTCGCTTGCTTTCTATGGTTTGAAATATATAAAAAAGTTGCCGCCCACCCACTCTTTTTTCTGCTGAAGACGTGAACTTAATATCGGTTCAAACAATGGCCGTTGTTTATTCATGAGGCATCGGACCAATGAAAGAATGGAAGTCGTTATAGCATACATATACAACACTCGGCATGACGCGGGACTGCATCTGCATGTGGTTGCTGCTGCCTGCTGCGTCTGCTTGGTACAGCGACAGCATATCGTTCAGGCTCGGCGCGACCAATGTACATATACGCCACCTATGCTTCTCGCTCAACACGTCTACGAGACGTGCCAAACGCGCACCATCACCATGTCGCACTGTACGATGCCACGTATTTTCAGGGTGGTGGTGGTGTAAGAATGCCCAAGCGTATAATAATACACGCCAGCTCTCGAGATCGGGCTGGGTTTCTTGAGAGCGCCGCGTTTTCTGCACGTAAGCGTGTGTCCCGCACGTTTTCAGCTCGTCAGGACGTTCGCAAACGGCCTTTGGAAGACTCCGCTGGGATGCTTACAAGAGCTGAAGCACATAAAGAAGTTCATGATTGAGTGATTCTTACACATGTGATTTGAACAACTTGACGAGCGCATTGCGCTTACATTTGCGTCGTTTCGTTTTAGCGCATCTATGTGATGAAAGACTATTGTTTTATGCCCAAACTCTTTAATATATGCGCAAGCAGTCTGTGCACACAGCCAATGTAGTGTTAACGCAAGTGAATGTGTGATATATTTTATGGAAAATAAAATGTTTGTGTGGTGTCCTGTTCGAGTTTGCGTTGCATGATTGCGCTCCGAGAAATTCGGATCGATGAGCTAATGCTTTCACCTTAAAACTGTAATGAAACGTGTTTTTTTCATTGCTCCATAGAAACATGGCTCTAAGGGTGATGAGGTTGAGCCCTCTTCATTGCCGTTATGCCTTGAAACGTACAATGTAAGGGCGATGCGAATTAAAGGTGCAGCCTGCATTGCAGAATGCAGCCCTAAAAGAAAATGCAAGGCCACGTTGTAAGCAACTGCAGGCAGTAGATGCGTTACATTCCTAGTTTTCACAAATACAATAGAAATTAAGTGCGGACGCAGAGAATTTTCAGGGCTCTTCGTCATAATTTCAACTGAGATGTGTCAGTTTCCATGTGATGCTTATACAAAAATATGATATACACAGGACCCCATCCTCAATGACTCACACGGGGTG
Organism: Rhipicephalus sanguineus; assembly: GCF_013339695.2. Lineage (NCBI taxonomy): Eukaryota > Metazoa > Arthropoda > Arachnida > Ixodida > Ixodidae > Rhipicephalus > Rhipicephalus sanguineus. The sequence goes on from NC_051180.1 coordinate 117,566,328, forward strand.
GGGGGGGGGGGGGGGGGGGTACGCACAGTAAATCATCAACTGGGGAGTTCTTTCGTTATTAGATCGAAGGCCAAGTGGAGACCTGTTGCCTCTGCAGCAGTCGAGTTCGTGCGTACCAGCATGCGGCACGCCTTGCTTTTCCAGCGGGCAGGGGCAGGGTGCCGTCGACGAGCTGTTGTCCGGTATGGCTGAGCCATCCCCGTGCTTACGTGAATAGTAGTTGGCAGTGCTGGGCAGTATCGAAGATACATGTATCTTCGATACTATCTTAGATACTCTTTGGGTATCTTGTATCTGTATCGCGATACGTCTCGCAAAACGAGCATCTGTATTATCTGTATTTACGATACATTCAATAATGTATCGTGTATCTTAAGATACAAGATGCTGCTATAGAAACACCACCGTGCGAAACAATAAACGTCTACCGGAATTTCGGTTCTCAAGCTCATATTGCTGCCACTAAGCCACCTGAATAAAACTAACGACAGTGACATTCTTGTATATTTCCTCCAGAGCGCTCCAGCGAGCACAGGCGATGATGTTGAGGCGTCCCTATTGGTGGAGCAGATTCACGTGATGGCGCTCGAGCCGTCTCGACAAGAACAAGCGTGCGAACGTCTACGCGCAGCCTACAATTTTTTTCTATATGTTTTTTTTTCTTTTAGGGACGAAGCACTTTAAGACCTCACAATGTCCGTCCGTCCCCTGTAGTCTACAGTCGAAGCGCAGGTGCAAAATAGCTGTGCATAAACCGTCTACAGAGCGAGCATAGCGCGCATATGGTTTAAAAATAGACCGTACTCGGCGCGGTGCAGCTCGAAAGCTGCTCGAAAACAAGCGCATCGATTAACAGGTGACAACATGCGCAAAACCATCTACAGAGCACGCGTAGCGCGCACATGGTCCCAAAATGGAGCGTTCTCGGGCGAGGCGCCGCGCGGCTTCGTTTTTGCCAACTTAGATCCGATCGAAGAACCATTGGTTTACATTTCATGGACCACAAAGCAGTAATAATGAAGGCAAACGGAATCCACAACTGAACACGGCATACGTGTTATGACCAACAAAACACATTGTACACACTGTACACACGCGTTGTCACTCATTTACATGCGCGAGTGGGTAATGTCACGGGAGATTCACGGTTACCGAACGATCCCCAGTGCTTCGCCCACTCATCATCATTCACTTCGTGGATATGCGTGGATTTGTTTAGTTGTGTTGACGTCATGAGACTTGTTCACAGCCACTGCGCTTTGCTGCATACCCCAATGCGTGCGGCGTCTTTGGCACAAATTCTGATGCTGCTACTGTCGCTATCGAAGTTAGACTTGCGTGGTGCTTCGTTGCAGTCTCAAGAATGCAAGAATGGGGCTCCTTTGCGTCTCGCGGCTTTCACACATGAGTGATTTGAAAGATCTTGTGGATGTAAGCTTGACTTACATAGTACGATGAGATTACATAGTACATGCACAGGAAATTCTAACAACCGTCCCATTATCGGTGCCGACGTTAGATGCAATAGAAGAAGCATTTACGTATATAACAGGAAATATTTTGGCGTACTGTGTCTTTGTTCTTCCTGCTAAATTATTCGAGAACTTATTTTAATGATAATTTGATTCTTAGCACAAGTGCTTTCTTTGCTGTCCTCCGTTTGCGTCCCATATATTATCTAGTTTTCTCCCGAAAATATTCACCACGCAGCATGCTGCCAAAAAAAAGTTGGATCGGTCGTTTTTAACAGCGCTCTACGATGTGCCGAAGCGCAGTTGGCCTTAAACTGAATAATAAATATGTCGCATATTTGAAGTTCTTTATTTACCAGTTAAGCTCAGAAAATTCCCATAACGAGTGCCACATGACAGCAAACCAAATACCTTCGGTTTCATTCTGCGGCTGTTAACCACTTGTTTTTCTTTTAATATTTGGTTCTTACGTGAGGCACCCTGTATACTTATTCACTTTGATTGTTTAATACGGAACCACCTTGCTATTTGTCTGAAATATATTCGTTTTCCTTTTTTTATGTCAGATTAAAGCATTCTTATTCTTACAAATCTGCAGGAAAGCACAGCTAGAAGTGGCAATAGTCCGAATAGCAGTGATAACCTGCGGCATTTTGTGCCGCTAGAATACGTCTGAGACGTTACCTGGCGGTTCAGGTTCTCTCGGACAACAAATGGTAAAAGATTGCACGTTAGTGAATATGTTCCTAGCGAACGCTTTACGCCAGCCGATAAGTAAAATATGAGAAATGACTGCAGTTTTATGTCCTCAATTAATTGCGAGCGCCAACTATGTCGTTCATCGTCTTCACACGATGCGTCACAAACAATATCGCTACCAACGTTGTCGCTGCTCTGCACCTATCAATGAAAGAGGTATTACGAAAACAACACGCTTGCGGACAAGGTAAGACTGCACAGCGGTATTTGCGCCATCGTGCGGAGGCACTTGCAAGTAGATGGCAACCAGCTAGATGGTCGCCAAGTAGAGCAGTGACACGAATAAGTTACAGAAGTAAGTTACATAATATAATAAGTTACATATACATAATATAATAATATACATAATATAATAAGTTACAGAAGGCTGCCGCAGCCATGGAGAAAAGTTTCAAAGAAGTGGATCTCCTTCCTGCAAAGGTAAAGGCCAAGGCGACCGCTCTTCTTAAAGGGGTCATGAACCACTTTTCCAAGTAATGATTTAATGGCCTCAGTATCGGAGTGTACTGCCTCCCGAATCGATTGCCACAAAAATTTCTCGAATCCGTCAAGAATCAGCGGAGTTACGGGGGTTTGGCGCACGCTCCCAGCGCTTTCTCTCTTTTCTCGTGCCGACGAGCGCACTGGAAGCTAGACAGGGAGGGATGGCATGGGGGAAAGAAGTTACGCCAGCGCGCGTCATGAAACGCGATCGCTCTCCCGCTGTGATTCGCTTGCGCGAGTGCGGCTACCGTGTACTGAGGAGTGCGGCGCCGGCAAGTGGCGGCACCCCGCGGCAAGAAGCGCATCTGATCCGAACGCCGCTCTCGATTTACGTCGGCTATCGGCCAATAAGCATGCTATGTCTCTTGCGACGTACAGCGGACAGACGCCCCTCCCACCGACGAGAGTGAGAACCGGCCTCTGTTTGAAAAGAGGGTGCCTGGGGAAACGGCAACTTCGCGCTCCGCTTGTGGCCATTACGTGGCGCGCACGACTGTAGTATTTGGCAGAGCAGTTCATAGCCGTGTCAGCTTTCCGCAGGATGTGTTTTTTCAATCAGCCCAAGGGGTGCTTCATGACCCCTTTAAAGACATGAAGCTGGATGCACTATGCAAGATGGTCAAGTCGTGCAAGGGTCAGGGACTCAAGGCTTTCTTTACCGCAAAAACTCATAAAGCACTGTGTCCTTTTCGGGTCATCGTTACAGAAACTGGCAGCTGGCAGCGTAACGTCAGCAGCTTCACCTGAAGGTACTCACACCGGTGGACCCCTTTGTGCTGAGGAATTCGGACACTCTTGTGCAAGACTTGAAGATGGGATTGCCGGGAGCCAACTACGCGCTGTCGATGGACATTGAGGACTTATTCTACTCTGTTCCACACGACGAACTTTTTGTCTCAGTCCGAGAGGCAATTGACTCGTATGGTGTGGTGTCCTTCCAGAATGGCTGCCTGGTTACGGTTGATAGCTTCATGGAGTTATTGGCATGCCATCTGGCCTCTACCTTTGTTAGCTTTCACAACAAAACGTTTTTACAGAAGAAAGGAATCTGTATTGGTTCGTGTGTGGCGCCAATTTTATGCGAAATTTATCTTGCCAAGTTTGACCGTTTGCTTCAGCAAGAATTGAACCGCTCACTGGTTTTAAAAGTATGTAGATATGTCGATGATTTTATTGTTTTTATCGCAGTCCCCATCAACGCTTGCCATGAAGATGTCACTGAAAGTGTATTGAATTGCTTTAAGCAGTGTTCACCCTCATTATCTTTCACGAAGGAAATTCCTGACAATGATACACTCCAGTTTTTAGATTTAGCATTATTGTTTTTTAATTGTGACGACCACATTTGCTGGGAGTATAAACCAAGGTCAAAAAAAGCCATCCTTCCTTTTGACTCATCTCATACTAAACTAGTAAAAAGAGGGATTGCTTCATCATGCCTCCACTCGGCTCTGACAAAATCATGTTCTCATAGAGCCAGCCTTAGCTATAACCACCAGATTTCGCGCCTTCTTACGTCGGGTTTTCCTTCCACTTTGCTCGTTGCCGTTGCTTCCACCCTTTTTAGACAGATTGGTGCCTCACCCAGCGTTACAACACGACAGAGGCCCAACAAGTTTGTTGTCATGCCCTACATACACAAGGTTTCACATAACCTTAAGAGGATAGGATCAAAGCATGCAGGTAGACCTCATATTCACGGCACCCCTTAAGCTTTCCCGTTTATGCAATCTTGCCGGTGAAAAAACAGAGAAAACAGTCTGCGGTAAGAAGCATAGGGAGCCATTTGTTCCCTGTGCTGCGGAAGTCGTATATAAGATACCACTCAGTTGTGGAAAATCTTACATAGGCCAAACGGGCCGCTGTCTTAACGACAGAATAAGGGAACATGCAAACACGGTGAAAGCTCAGAATGATGGGGCGCACCTTCCTGCGCATTGCAGGAAGTGGGGATGCAGATCACTTTTCGAGGAGACTGACGTCATGAGCAGAGTAAAAGGCAGGCGAGAAAGGGAGATCGTAGAGGCTGACCAGATAAATGCTGCCGTAGACACGTGCATCAGTGCACCTTCGGTGCATCTGACAATGAAAGAAATTGAGTTCCTTCAAAGCGGATAAGTGTAAAAGCTGATCAAATGCAACCCTTCTGCGTTATCGTAGTTTGCAAACGCGATTTTTCCCAGGAATTTGTTATCGGGTGTGCGACAATCCGCTGTGACGCGCCTGCGCATACGTTTTCGTGGTGAGATGTCTTTCAGAATAAACTCAGTTGCAAGTTGAGCGTCTGTTCTTCTGTGTCGCCCTGTCCTTCCTGCCAAGCCTTCGCTCTCCCAACCCAGATATGTCAGGAAGAACCACTAACAGCGCAGCGGTTAAAGCGCTATCATGTTAAGCAGCCAAACAAATGCCAATAGGTCGTTCAGAAATGAAACTAATATACCATAAGCAAGAAAGTTTGTATCTTTTTGTGATACGAACAGGTATTTTGTTAAAACTAAACAAAGTTGGTCACAGTTAAGAAATTGTCAAGTAAACACATTTCTACATAGGCCTTTGCTGCTTCATTATATAGATCTATAATAGCGAATTTGGAAATGTATCGAAGTATCTTAAGATACAATTGGAAAGTATCGTATCGGATACAATTATTCCGCTAGTATCTTGTATCTGTATCTCAAATACTTCTTGACCGAGTATCTTGTATCGTATCGCGATACAATTTCAAAGTATCTTTGCCCAGCCCTGGTAGTTGGCATGGCTCTCGTGAAACGAAGAGGTAGCCGGCGCGGTACTGCAGGCGAGACAGCAGGGCCCGTCCGTCTGGAGCCTGGTGCAGATGGTCGACATGGCGGAGCCCTTGATTGAGTACCAGGAGCGATAAGGCAAGCTCGAGATGAGTGTACACTGCACCGAGCGCCATGTGGGGGCACCGGTCTCTTTCCCCTTTAGAAAAACGGGTGGGCGCCCGGCGGCGTAGGGAAGAAACGATGCTCGGCGCCTAGCTTGGATGCAAAGATTTCTGTAGGCATTGATTGATTGATTGATTGATTGATTGATTGATTGATTGATTGATTGATTGATTGATTGATTGATTGATTGATTGATTGAGTAACCTTTAGTCTCAGAACGCACAGCAACTTGAGTTTTTATCGAAAGTGCGCAATGCGAGCTCTCTTACACGCGCCAGGTTGATTCACGCCCTCGCATGCTTCCTGTCATCCTGAAAGATGGCGGAGTATAACGCGATTTAGAATGTTCGAAGCAGGAGTTTCTTCTTTCTTAATGGGCACCAATCGGAATATTGGTGTAATCGGGATGCGATAGTGGCTCGAGGAAATCAAATACTCTAGTTTCTGCAACCCATAAGAGAGCACTGCGCCAACAGCGAGCCACAACCGGGAGCCAGGCAATCTGGGTACCTCTTATCCCCGTTTGCCCCGCGGCACTGACGTTTCACTTAACATTAGAATGCACCACAATTTCAATGCCGGTCAGTGGAATGCACTTCTGTCTGCTTCCTTCCCCTCCCCTGCATTCTTCATTCCTTCTGACTCACGGCGGCGGGTCTACAGACAACACATAAGCGCAGCCAGACGGACGTTGCAGCTCCAGCCTCCAGAAATTTTCACTTTTATATGCGTATATGCGTATGTACTATATACATGCGATATCATACAATCACACGCGAACATAAATAAAGAGCAGTCGGACCCCCCCCCCCCCCCCCCCGAAAGGGATTTCTCGCTACGCCCCTGTCTGGCCCCCTTTTCTCCTTTCACGACAATAAAAAAATCCAGCCAGCTGCACTTCGCGAACACTGTCGAAACAGCGAAGCTTATGCCCGTCATTCATCAGGCGTACTTCTATGTTTTTCAAGTCTTCGCTTCGCTGGCGCTTAGCTTCGGCCTCCCTTGCGCGAACATTGCGGTTGGCTCGGCGACGACATGCCCGTTCTTGCTGACGCTCACGTCGAGTGGCTTCTTCACCGGGACACGGCCGCCTGGATCGGGGCGCGCGGCGGTGTTGGTCCGGCCGTCCCATTCGGACGGGGGAGGCGTAATTGCAGAAAGGGGCGTGACCACTCCTTTCGCCGCACCGCGGCGCGCGCCTCCTACCCCTCCATTCCTTTGCCATCTATGGGGGAAGGTTTGCGGCGCCTTGAACATATCGCTTTATAGTAACCGTGGGTTAGCATAGCAGCTCCCCCACCCTCACAAAAACGCATATAAAAGGATGGAGCGGCTATCGCTATATTCTTTATTTTGTGTGTGTGTGTGTGTGTGCGCCAGTCCCTGTCGCGATGGTGATGCCCGAAGCGAAAACCCCCGTGAGCCACTTTTCAAGAAAATTGTTTTGGTGTTGTTTAGTGCAGCATATCAGTAAAAAGTATACATGCGAGGGAAAGCACGAGATTTATTAAAAACCCTTTTTTTTTCTGAGTGCTTCCAGAATAGGGAAAACAATCCGAAGGTTGGTTCCGCTGCTTAAAGGAGGTTGGCGGATTTCCCTTTGTATGCTGCGGCCTTCAGTGCGCGAGCTTTACCTGCGGAAGGAATGCCACTTTGGCGTTGAGGCAACGTAATCTTTCTTGGTGCGACGACACGCAGCAGTACGGCACGTTTCTGAAAAAACACGGTAAATTACACACGGAATCCCAACGCAGACTAAAAAACAAATTACTTGCCTGAAGTAAATGTGGTATGACAATGTGAAAATGCATATGAAAACATATATGCTAGTCGCAGAAAGCCATATCAGCAGCCGCTCAGCCAACGAACCGGTAGGTTAGTTCGAATCTTAAAGGGCAAACCGCATACAAGCAATAATGTAGGTGGAAATTGGGGGACCCTTAAGCTTCGCTTTTAAGAGTTCAACGCGACAGCGATATTTGCGCGCATACACACACGCACGTATACACACACACACACCGCCGCCGACACCGCGGAATTACTGCGAAACGGGCTCGTTCATGCTGTCGCGTGAAAACGACAAGCGATACCAAAACGACAGAAAGTGGCCATTGCGCGACCGACCTTTAGCTAATTCGCAGGTGACACGCGTCGCTCATCGCTTTCGCGTTCAACTTCGCCTACGTGCGGCCTGCGCTTAAATAAGAACGTCGCATTCACATCACTGTCGTATCGTGGGAATGTCGGAATGCAAAGAGACGTACCCACAACAAAATGTTGCCTATCATCGGCAAGGTGAAAACGCCTACAGCATTATCATTACCGCAGTTTAGTTTTCCAGCAACGTGATGCTCTTACAGCGCTCGACCGCAGCACATAGCCGTTGCAGTGTCGACGACGACGAAATGCATTTCTTTTAAAAAGAAGCATGGCGCGTGTCGATCCAGGCGGCCGTGTGAGAAACGAGCGCCAAAACAAAAAATGAAAAGCACGGCAAATCACGTACTCGGCAGAATACATGTCATGGCACTTACGTAGCGGCCGTGGTCATGGCATATGAACGCGCCGCGCCACACGAAGTCGCCTAAGCACGCTGCTTGGCTAAGCAGGCTGCTTGGCTCTATCTCGCTACAGAGATAGACGAGAGATGCTACAGAGAACAACGCTCTCTGTGTAAAGCCCGATTAAAAATACATAACAGCGTACTTGATTCCAGTCATCACGTGCACGATGTCCAATGTGCATTTTTCCAAGCACATCTGCGGCTGTCTACGGCAACGTTACTAGAACAAACTCAGTTTCAAAGCTCCGTATCTCCGCCAGCGGAGGAGGGTGGTCCGAACGGCGGTCGCGAGAACTAGCGGCGCTGCAGTTCCGTCTTGCGCCACTATCGGCGCGTCGTCTGCTGCCACGGCATAACGCTGCGGTCCGCCGCGCAGTTGCTCGCGGTAACTGCGCGGCAACTTTCTTATTGTACTAGTTAGGTGGATACTTAGGTGAATATGCATAAGGTCGTCTGTATGCATTGGCCCGCGTGCGTTGTTCATTGATTGGCTAAGAATCAATGTTCGGTCTATATTGCCACGCCCACTTCTTGTTTTATTTTGATGTATTCGGGTTTGACCAGCAAGGACGGTTATCAACGCTCGACGCTGTCCGCGAAGCAGTGTTCGAGAAGCTTCGCGATTGTAGTAGATCGTTTTGTTAAGATTGCGCGCCGCACGCGAATGTTCTAGCTTTGTCGAGAGATAACGCCGCCACCAGCGATATCGCTGGAAAGTTCGATAGCGCCTGTATAAAAGCCGACGCGCTTGACCGCTTGTCAGTTGATCGACGGTCGACGCTCTGTTCGCCGCTATCAGTGTATTGCTGTAGTTTGACTTTCAGTTTCCCGGCCACAAGTTCGGCCAAATAAAGAGTTTCATCTCGGACCTGCTGACTGCTGCCTTCGTCGACGTCACGACCCTGTGACAATATTTGAGCTGTCTACATTGCGCTTAACATCCAAGCATAGGAGTTTCTAAGCGAATGAGGGTTTTCAGCGTAATATTTATAACTATCACCACAATTTTAGCCGTTGCCGTCTTATCTAGACCAAGAACAACCCAACACGTTTGTGAAAGCCTTTATAGTGTACAAAGAAGCGTACTTACTCGAGATACAAAAACGTTTCAGAAAAACAGTACTCATGTTTCTACAATTTATTGAAAAAACTTTCTCGAAAAACATCACCAATGCTTTGCAATCTTTACAAGACACGTTTTCGCGACGGTTAAAGGGATACTGACCCAAAATCGGAAAATTTTACGAGAACTCGGTAAATGAAATCTCAGTGTGCGATTACATCGAATAGATGTCGTCTCTGAGCAATATTTTTTCAGCGGATAGTTGTATTTTCGGTGTCTCGTCTTTCTACCTCGCATCCTTCTACGGTACCTTAAACAATTCGAACAGATCGGCCGTGATGTGAGCACCGAGCAGTTATTCGCGCGTACTCTGTCGCTAGAAGAGTCGTCAGTATTCAACTTCAGTTTTTCAACTTCACCGAGCAGATGTTCCATGCCCGCAGCACTTCTTACACTGTACGAGAGCCGTTTGCATTTCGTGCTGTAGCCGTTCACTACGCAGTTAAACTGCTCGTCAACTACAACTATCTTTTGCACAAGTAAGTCTCCGTTCCCGAAGCAAAGTGTGGGATTGGGCTAGTTGGTGTTCCATTATTAAACTGCTCAGCGCAAAAATTTGACACGGTACACATAAAAAAGACGAGGACCAGCGCTGGTCCTCGTCTTTTCTATGTGTACCGTGTCAAATTTTTGCGCTGAGCAGCCCGTTCCCGAGCCGGCGAGTGTAAAATATTCCGCACATCTTGTTCGATACCTCGTCGTAAAATCTCTCGAAAATCCGCAGCTTTGAAGGCATAGCGACAGCTGACAACTGGCGGCTCCTCCAAACTGGGCACTGGGCTTTCGCGGGACGCCGTGCGTTTTGAGGGCGATTTGCGCCTAAACCCCGAACATTTTGGCTTTGAAATGTGGGGTGGAAGTGCTGGGAATAAGCGCGACACGGCACCGGGCGCGAGTTCCCACTTTCCACGTGGGATCAAAGCTTCTTGTCCCGCAACGACACGACGATAGTGCTTTACAATGTCGTCACTCTCAAAATGAACGTCACAGACCTTGCATTTCGCAGTAAGCTTTCTATCTTTGCGATGCGAAGCTTGAATGGCGTAGGATCTTTTGGAGGTCCGAAGAAGTGTCGTGAAGCGGAGTCGTCGTTGCGATAGCCGCTCTTGCAGCCCGGCGCAAAGCAAGTCGGCATACCGCACTGTGAATCTGTTCGCCCTCGTTACGCTTCGTACATCATGCACGTGTCTTCGCACAGGACGCTAAGCCTGGTCAAGAACAGTCGCAAAAATGACGAGCTAACAAAGCGCAGACGACGCTGTAACACGTGCGCTCGTACATCGGCGGCGCAGATCACAACAAGCGCCAGCCGCGGGAGCTAGACGTGACTGCAGCGCCACTAGTTCTCACGACCGCCACGCGGACCGCCTCTCCGGCGGAGCTTTTAAACTGAGTTTGTTCTAGTAACGTTGGTCTACGGCGCGGCCAGCGCGGCATCATCTGCAAGGGGGTAGGAGAAGAGCGCCGCGTCGCGACGCGCGGCGGAACTACCTCACTTACATTTTTTCAAAGGGGCGCGCGCCGAATGGGACGGCCGGAGCAACTCCGCCGCGCGCCGATGATCCAGGCGGCCGTGACCGGGAGAACGAGCAAAGATCTACTGAACACGCTATTTTACGCTCCACTGCGCCTCACCCCATCTTCTATATTATAAAAGGTTCACCCCTCGACATCGTCCGCCCTCGCAAGCACGCCCTCGCCTCTCGCAGCATGGCGCAGCCCTCCCCTTCCTAGCGAGCCTGACTCTCGCCACACTGCAAGGCCACGTGATCACTTGCGCCGGACATTGAAAGCCTCAACTAAGAAAAGCTTCGCTGTTAAAAAGGGCCCCTGACCAGGTGACATAACGAATTTTAGTTACACTCTTAATCATGTCCTGCTTAAAGTTGCAGCCTATAGCCCGGAAACGAGACGAAAAATCTAACGCCTATAGACTGTTTGTTTAGCCGGCACAACCAGTAGGCGGCGGCGCCCGTAGCCGTCCCGCGGCGTAGTAGCTATCTCAGCGGCTCGTCTCATAGGCGGGACTCAAATAGGCCGGAGATTTTTCGTCTCGAATCCCGGCTAGTTACAAGGCCGGCTATGGAGATCTCCTCGCTCCGCCTGAGCCTAGCTACGGGGTGTCCCAGCTACGGCACGTCCTAGCTATAGGCGGTGTATGAACCAGCGAAACAAAAAGTTGATTTTAAGTCACCTTTTAAGCTCTAATCGGGGATTTGGAGGCTGAGACACATGTTTTATGACATACATAATCGATATACACATATTACATTCAGAAGTAAACCACAGAAAATTTCACAACAAACACTCGGATTCGAACTCGCGAACACTCGATCAGCAAGCGCGTACGCTAACATAAACCCCCGTTCTTTTACAGCTGTCGCCGCGGCGTGATGTGGTGTAGTAGTAGATCACACACTACACCACATCACGCCGCGGCGACAGCTGTAAAAGAACGGGGGTTTATATGTACCAATGGGTCGCTACACACTGGCGTATTAGTGCACTGTAGATCGTTATTATACATGCAGCGTTCACTGATACGTAAGGAGACATTTTTTAAATGATATTCGTGAAAATATATACGGGCTCACTCAAGTTATTGCTCAGAGCATGCTTGAAGCGAATTTGCGTGCTTCGTATAAAAGATAAAACTGTTCCGCATATATTTGGCACTGGCACCTCAGTGACATTCAAGGAATCTTAGCGTGCATAACCGAGTTCTATTCACGTAAGCCTCCAGCCTGTTGCCTTTTGTGGATTGAACGAGGTTTCAACGTCAAGATTCGCTTTCCGTGGGACGTGAGCTCGGAATCCATCCGTGCCAACCATACAGCGACGTAGCCGTAGCAACGACGTAGCAACGACGGAGAATAGCCGTGTTCTAAGTAACGTCGCTGGCCGCTTCACCGCCGATGGTTACCGGGCCGGTAGCCGATATCGTCACTAAGCCTATTCAGTTTATTTCGAAGCCGTAGTCGACGGTGCTTCAGAACAAAGCGCTCACGCTCATATGTCAAGATCCTTTACTTCTTACCGTTGTTGGCTCGACCATCTCCGCGTAATAATTACACACTGAGATGAACATGCGCTGATAACCGTGGTATTGTCGGCTATATGTAAAATATGCGAATACGCTCGAGCCGGTGCGGTGTGCCGCGCACGTACTGCAGATGAACTTCACTTGTAAAGGAACTCATCTTGGTTGTAAACGTTGGATAGTGCACGTCGCTTCCCCTCAAACGAATGACACTATTCCCGCAGATATTATTGTTGCTTCAACAGAAAGTGCGGCCCACGTTTCGGTCGACCATGCAAGCGAGGAGGTAGCTAGAGCTGACTGCATGCAGCTTCGCGGTCGCTCGGCGGACTGCGTCGCGGAAGAAATGCCTCTCATATGCGCTCACTTTGGACGACACTCGCGCGACAGACGTGACTCGTGAAGTCGACTGTCCACGCCAAAGACATGGCGGCTCGCCATTCGCCGTTGTCTGGCACGCAGTACGCAGGCGGGAACTGGCTGCTAACATGAACTGGATCTGATATCCGGCAGTATTATCGCCGAAATATTTGCGACGTTCTGTTACGACTCCACCAGTTGCCATATTTTTTAGAACATCTCGATTCATGCTGGTATAGCGGCCCCGCCGCGCTATTTAAATCACCTCATACTCGTCTCAAAGCGGAGAATTCGCGAAACTCACACTGGATGATACAATATTTTTCACATAAGTTTACTAGAATATTTTCTGGAAGCGCGAGTCCATGCAATGTACTATACGCAGTATTTGTGCGAAAGGAACCTTCATGGGCATGCAGTGCCTAGCTGTATACCTGTTTCACCTTTCAATAAATTTTTGGCATATTTCGCCGCTATTCACACGGCGGTACACGCAAAATTGGCGAGCTACATCCACACAGCTGCATTTGCATGCGCACGCGACTGGGGTATGTTAGTTTGTTGTGCTATAGAGTGCATTGGATAGCCTTCTGGGGTTTTTTACTTGTACAGGCACTTAATTTTAAATGCGAAGCATTTCTTAGCGAACTTCTGCGACTTTGAGCGTATCTATCTATCTATCTATCTATCTATCTATCTATCTATCTATCTATCTATCTATCTATCTATCTATCTATCTATCTATCTATCTATCTATCTATCTATCTATCTATCTATCTATCTATCTGTCTGTCTGTCTGTCTGTCTGTCTGTCTGTCTATCTATCTATCTATCTATCTATCTATCTATCTATCTATCTATCTATCTATCTATCTATCTATCTATCTATCTATCTATCTATCTATCTATCTATCTATCTATCTATCTATCTATCTAGCCGCCTACGACTTTGTGCTCTCCTGGTCGCTTGGTTCAACGAATGTGCACTTAAATTGGTATGGCGTAACATGACTGTATGACGAACATAAATGACAAGTCATAACATGAAAATCATGACACGCATGTCATGTACAGCATGATTTACATGCTACGCCCATGGTGCGCTGGCGGCCTTTTCGCTAGTTTGATATACACCAAAATTGGTATCTTGCGACGTGACTGTGTGACGAACATAAATAACACGAGTTAACATGAAAATCATGACACGCATGTCATGTACAGAATGACTTACGTGGCACGCTCATGGGGCGCTGGCGGCCGTTTCGCTAGCTTTATATACACCAAAATTGGTATGTTGTGACGTGACTGTGTAATGAACATAAATAACACGAGTTAACATCAAAATCATGACACGCATGTCATGTACAGCATGACTTACGTGCCACGCTCATGGTGCGCTGGCGGTGGCTTTGCTAGCTTGATCTACCCCGAAATTGGTATTGCGCGACGTGACTGTGTAACGAACATAAATAACACGAGTTAACATGAAAATCATGACACGCATGTCATGTACAGCATGACTTCCGTGCTACGCTCATGGAGCGCTGGCAGCCGTTTCGCTAGCTTGATCTACCCCGAAATCGGTATTGCGCGACGTGACTGTGACGAACATAAAAACACGAGTTAACATGACAATCATGACACGCATGTCATGTACAGCATGACTTACGTGACACGCTCATGGGCCGCTGGCGGCGGTTTCGCTAGATTTATATACACCAAAATTGGTATCTTGTGACGTGACTGTGTAACGAACATAAATAACACGAGTTAACATGAAAATCATGACACGCATGTCATGTACAGCATGACTTACGTGCCACGATCATGGCGCGCTGGTGGCCGTTTCGCTAGCTTGATCTACCCCGGAATTGGTTTTGCGCGACGTGACTGTGTGACGAACATAAAAACGCGAGTTAACATGAAAGTCATGACACGTATGTCATGTACAGCATGACTTACGTGCCACGCTCATGGGGCGCTGGCGGCCGTTTCTCTAGCTTGATCGAACCCGAAGTTGCTATTGCGCGACGTTACTGTGTGACGAACATAAATAATAGGAGTTAACATGAAAACCATGACACGCATTTTCCTCAATGACATACAAGACGATTTATGCAGCTCTTTACTGGCTGCTTCGCATTACATCGCTTCCCACAATGCGTGGGATCTGCCGGCTTTTTTATGTACGGATTACTGAAAGGTGTTGCGCACACCAGAAATCTAGAACGTATAGTCGTGCATTAATGGAAAATGAATTTGACACCATCGCGTAATAGGTTCTAGTGTTGCAGAGCTATGCGCAGATGCTAAAAGACAAGGTATGGTCTATGAAGGATGCAACTTTTGGTGCAAGCTGGATTTTTAATTTTTTTATTGCGCACATACAAAGCGGTTGCGCCTCAGTATGGCAGTCGTCACGAGGAACTTAAACTGCTAAACTATGACATATTATCCCAAGAAAGTTAACGTGGAGTGGCCATTTGTCGAACAGGAGGGTGTTTAACGATTTATAAACTTTTTAAGCCAATGAAGCGATGTTATTACGAGGTACACCCACCGGCGTGCGCACTTCGGGCTGGCACATATGTACGTTCCAGAGGACGGTAATTTAAGTATGCAAATATTGTTTTCCAGACTTAGGCATTGCTTACCATGGATTTAGGAGAAAAGCGTGAACGGTTTTGCGAAATCTAGAAACCTCGTGGAAGCTCTACTGCTCGCACTTGATTTCGACACCATGCCGTTGCTTTTAATAGAGCATTAAATTAGATATGTACATTTCACGGCAAACGATTCGCGCATTTGACCAAGGAAGCATTTCGTTTTCATCATTACCAACCTATTTTATGTCCACTTGAGGGCGAAGGTCTTTTCACTAATCCCCCATTGATCCTATCTAGCGTATTCATTACTGTTTTTTGTATGTTTGTGGCATGCACAAGAACTAAGAAAGCAGTCAGGTTGCGGTATCCCTAATGCGGACTCCCTTGACGTCAAATGGCACGCCGTGTAGTGGTTGATTGTTGGCTTACGGAGTTTTAGAATTGTGTACGCAGACGTTGCGTTGGCTGGGCACGTACGCTATACTGTATTCGGAAAGTAACGTGCGTATACCAGTGTCTTAGTCTTTGACAGATGCGCAGTGGCAACAAACATAAGAAATTGTGCACACGAAGCTCTTGGTACCGAATTTTAATAGTGCCTAATTTTAACCACTTGGGATTTTTTAACGGGAACCGATCACGTCATATAGGAAAGTTTTTACGCTCAGTTCCCCCTTGATGGTTACCTAGAGTAACCACTACAAGTAACTTGGAAACTATAAGCATGAAGTGTGTTTAGACATGCGTATAAAACTTCGCATTCATTTTTTTAAAGTAACGGCGGTTAAAGCATGGACGCACCATGTTCCTCGTAAATGTATCGTTCAGCGGAATCATTTTCGTTGAGAATGACTTGACTGACCCTATCAGCTTCATAGTTCAACAGTATATGTTGTGTCTAGCGTGTATAAGCATGCGAGAAACAGGTACTACTCACGTGTAAAAATAAGTATTTATTGTAGAAAAATGCAAACAGCGCTAAAAGCAATGCTCAGCGCTGAACAGGGTTGCCAATGGTGGCTACTTTTCGCCAAATTGGCGAATTTGAGAGACCCGTGGCGACCTAAAATTATGAATGGCGACTTGGCGAATTTTTGGCGATTTTCGGCTTAGGTCTCCACTGAGTTATGCATCCTAAGATTAGTGTCTTCCCAATGAATGAGCGGCAACATTCTCTGTATTTTTCTTGGTTTTAAACCCACGAGTAGAATGTGCACATTACGCGTCATTCGGTTTGTCCGTCCTGTAACTCCTGTGCATCTCCTCAATTCGTCTAGATGCAGGAGGTACTGGAACGTCCCCCGGCGACATTTTAGCAAAATGTAAGTAAGCGGACTGCCTTGAAAACCGCGAGGCGGCAGTGTCTATAAGCTTATGGCTTTAGGTGTTTTAAGCTTCTCTAAAGTTTCGCTTCTGAAGGGGCTAGACGATGGGTTGGCCACGTGTTCCGACCAATTGTTCCGCCAAAGCTCCAAATGTTCTGAATCGCTTGGCGACTTATTCACTGTTGCGGTACCCCCAATTCAGCTCGCAAAGACTGCTTTGGAATAGCGAAGAGAGGTCAGACGCGGTTTCGTCTTTGCCGTGTTTTTCGATACACGGCTATTTGTGCAATAAAGAATATTTATTGAGGCATTTTCCACTGTTCTCGGTGAGCGTGTGCAATGAAAATAATTGCTATATAACATTTTACATTGTCAACCTGATCATTAATAACGCGTCGGATTGACGCGTGTAGATATAGGCGACTATAAGACAGGGTCGGTGGCGTCCGGTATCATATTAGTTCACAATGAAAAGGTGTAAGACTGCTGTAAGAATTCTGTCGTGTTACCTTCAATAAACCTTTTAATCCTTTTATTTATATAAGGGTACGTAAAGCTGTCTACAAAGAACGCTTTCATGGTTTTCGCCCAGGGTCTACAACACTTTTACCTTTGAAACGAGCGGACAGGGATGGGATGATATCATGAGCGTTTCATTCATTCACCCTCGCGCCACCACGCACATATCTTGCGGCTATAGTCGGAAAAGCAGCACTATGCACTCACATGGTGAAGCGGGCGATACGACTGGCATCGAGAAACGTCAATATAATTTCAGGGTCTTGGATGGTACTGTATTCTACGGGGCTATACGTGAGTGGAAATTTTTATTACTAGGTTTGCCACACATATCTAGAATGGCGACTTTTTTGGCGAAATTTGTAAAAAAATGGCGACTTTTGGCGACTTTTTGCTCGTCGTTTGGCGACATTTACTCGAAAGTCAGTGGCAACCCTGGCGCTGAAGGAAACGATAAACGTGACATCCGATATTCTGGTGCTTCTGATCGTTTCAATGATCGTTTTTGATGTCTCAATGATCGTTTCTTTTGATCGTTTCAATGTTTCTTCAGCAGCTTCCCGCCGGCAAAACACCTGGGAAACAACTGGGTATTTCTCATTGCACTCTGCACAAGATGAAGCATTGAGCATACTCAGTTGGATATGTGAGGACCTTAATATAGTACATTGTCAAGCACAAAATAATCGTATCGTACATCGTCAAGCACAAATTTCTCTAGAACTGTGCCAACCGAAGGTTTCAAATTCTGATCGCAGTAGAAAGCCTTGTTGTCGTACTCCCTCCAAACTCCGGGGTCAGGCGATCGGCGGGCTGCTGGCATTTCATCCTGACGAAAAAAAAAGCAAGAAGACACATTCAACGTTAAGTTCTTAGATCACCTGCCCTTTTCGCCCATCACACAAAACCTTCTACTTGGGAAACGGTTGTTTTCATTCTGTTATACACCTTGTCAAATTTTGTTCGAATAGACAGCGTCACAGAAGTTGGAAATTACAAAAGTGTTTTAAGAAGCTGCTAACGAAGCATTCTTATAGTATTTTAACCATAAACTTACCACAGTTATGAAAGAAAGCTTAGCATCATTTCCTCAGAAATACTCGTCGACCCCCACGAAATAAATACATGCGGGTATTGAACATCTGACCGAAGATGACTTTGGCTTTGTTGAGCTTCTCCATGAAACTTCCAGTTTTTTTAGAAGTGAAGCTATGTTTCGAATGTCCGCTGCAAGTGAAAACCTCAGCACAGTCGCAATGTGATGAGAATCACGTACAAGGAAAGCGGTTTTACAATAGACTCACGATTCATTCGTTAAGTAAATAAGATTTTTAAATGGGCGTGAAACGCAAAAAAAAAGAAAATGAATAAAAAAACACAGGAAGAAAGATCGTATGCTCAGTTACGGCATTGTAAACAACACCACGGCCGGTGTTGCTGCTGCTGCTGGAGACCCTGCAAGGTGTGAGCTCCTGGCCAGTTGCTCGATAAAACTGCGCCTGGCTCTTGTGTCAGAAGGTTTTGTCACCTGCAAACGTATTCAAATTCTGCCTATACTACTATAACGAGGATGAACAACAATTATATCCCTTATTACGACTGCTGTATGCACTTCACTTCTCTGTAATAACATTAACAGTGATCAATCCAACATAAATAATAAGCTCCCAACGAAAACAACAATACTTTTATACAACCACGGTTATATATCGCTGTTGCATCGCATGAAATGATGAATGAGAGAACAAAAATGCCATCAATAACTAGCTAACGTCTAAATTATATATGACGCATTACTTTACCTTCATCGAGATCAGCAATTTGCACAGGCACCACAGCTGGTGCATGATGCACTGATGTACTTGTCCACACTTCACTTGGCACTGCATAAGACCAATGGGCAAATGTGATCCGAAACCACAGAAATCAGTGAAGGGGCACAGTAAATACGCAAATGTATTCACGAGCATGATTGAGGCCGGCTTTAAAACTTGTTAGAAATTAGGCAGGAAAACGCGTTTTAAAGACTGTCGCTATTCGGAAAGTCAAATTGCTGATTTTTCCTCCTAAAAACAAGAGATGCCGCTAGTCGTATCTGTGAGCGCCTGATCCAATGAAACGGTAATAACGTCTTCGTTACTCGTAAGTGCAGTTTTATTATTTTTGATTGTGGAAAAACTTTTCCGCTTCCCAAAGGTAAAAAAAGAAATGTAAATGCGAAGTATAACACCTACCATGAAAGGATGTCCTAACATCATTCAACTGCTAGCAAAAATATGCTTCCTTTGATTGCCACATTGTATCATTGACCATAAATGCAGAGGACAGTTGCTAGCCGAAAGATAAGAAGCCATGCGAGAGCTAAAATTACACAGCTTGTCAAGCAACACGAAGTGATTATCTCAGTGACACCTGTCAAGAGCGACGAAAGCCTCTGAGCTGTATGAGAGTTCGCAATAAATGCGACCAGCACGACAACACGTGCGCGACTCTTGAGACGGATGGCGATTACAACAAAGATAAGTACTCGTATACTCGTATAGTTACTCGTACGCATACTCGTATAGTTATTTCAAAAGCCGGCAAAAGAATATTCTGGCAGCTCAATGCCGTCATTCATATATATCAGCGCAAGCATGCAACAATGTGAACGCTAACAGCACGAGCATATATGTGAAGAAAGAAGAACACTCACCCAGGCGGGTACGATGCGCCGGGCTGTGTGTGCGCACCAGCGAGACAGAAATGGCGCGAAAGCGTCGTGTAATCCTGCGTCAACTGCTTGCGTGTAGCCATTTCACGTGCAAAGGGATGTCGCTATGTCCTCCCAACACGCCCTTAATATTGAGATAAGAGAATGTTTCCATGGCGGCCGAGTACCGGCTCACGCGGCACGCTCAACAAACCACACCAACCTATTAATCATCCGCCGCTAAAACTAACCACTCGCGCCAAAAACGCAACCCCCTTCCCGTCGCGCAATATCTTCGAACTCTCGTTTTTACCTCCCTCCTTTCTTTTCTCTGCGCAAAAACAGCAGAAGCGGAGTGCAACAGAGAGCGTAGCAGCCCCTATTCTCTCTCACGCACGCAAGAGAGGGTGCGTAGTTAGCTCCATGCGTATACCTCCTCGCAGCATAGCTCGCCTTTGCGGCCGACGCTGTCGGCGCATGCGTATACACCGACGCTTGCGCCGACAAGTTATAACACGCGGGAGCATACGCTGAGCTGTAGCCAGGATTCTCACTTACGCGGCCCACACCGACGCGCGACTAATACTGCAGGCCGTCTATAAGGCGGCGGTGAAGGGTGCACACGTTTTTTATATACACTTGTCACGGCTAATTCCTTTTCGAAGGCCTACTATAGCCGGGAGTTTTCCTGACTTTTGAAGCGTCCCGCCTACAGGGCATGAGTTAGCCAGGACTTGATTAAGAGTGTAGACATTGGGAGTTGTTGCGAGCCCAATAAAGAGCATTATGCCACAAGAATTTTTCTAACCGGTCCGTTAGAAGCTGGGAAAAATTACACATCATCTCCCCCTACGGGCAACCATGGTGGGATGCGAAAGCACCGCGGTGGGTGCGCATCGAGTTTCCGTTTCTCTTATGTGACTTATGAGACGGCGGTTGTCGAGGCGTTTGAACTACCGCTTGCCGACGCTGACGTTTACGTTCGGCTTCCCGAGCCTTCCTCTGCTCCGCGGCAGTGGCGCTGCCGCTGCAACTAGCGCCGACGTTGACGTTGTTCATGGCGTTTCGCACACCGTTGCACAGAGAGAGAATGACGGAAGCACAGCGAAAGCGCGCATTCGCAGCTTCGAGATTCGCTTGCCGGCGTTGCTGTTTACGTTCAGCTTCGCGAGCGTCCATAGCGCCGTTGCGAAGGGGACTGCAACGGGAGCGAGCGCGCGCCGCATTACATACGAGCGCACAGGTGTGGTGGATAGAGAAACGGGAGAGGAGAAACGATGCGAAGGCAGCGCTCACGCCACCTCCTCCCATTTGCTCACGCTCACGTGAGGAGAGGGGGGCGAGTTGGCGCATGCGCAGTAAGGGTGCGGACGCCGCAGAACGGTCACTGCCCTGAGCATAAGATGCTTTCGCATCTAAAAGAATAATTTGTAGCGGTGCGAAACCATGATGCGAGGGGGCGAGCTGCAAACCCTTGCCGTTCGCCCCGTGTAGCCTTCGCAAGCCAAATCCCTTCCCGGCCCTCTTCGGCACGCGAGCAGGAGGACCACACAACGCATACGCATGAACACGTCATGCGCACACAGTGTCACGAGCGCATGACGTGTACGAACCAGCCCGAGCCCCGAGCCCCCGAGACGCGAGCGGTGTTGTGGCGGTGTTGTGGTCCTACGATTCTGCTGTGACGACTGTCCTCCGTGTGTCGTGACCACTCACTGTAGGCTACCTGCGGTGCGGGCTGCCTATGCCACGCTTGTGCGTCTTGCGCTCGAGCATTGCCGAGGAGGCTATCGCTCAGTAGGGGCTCTATAACATTACAACAATCTGTCATGATTTTATTTTGTTCTGTCTGGACTGAAATTTAAGTAATCGGTGATGCAGATATGGGCGGGAACCAGTAAACGTTTTATAGCCCGATCAAACGCTCTCCTTTTTCAGGAAATTCAGTTTCTTTCTTTGAAAACGAATAGCATCACCACTGCTCTATATCCAAACTGCTGTGAGTTGATGAGTATGTAGGTGTCTAGTATTTTAGTTGTGCCTAGCCAGGACAGCTAAAATAGATTCCCACTTTATAGTCTCCGATTAGCCTGCTTCACTTTGCTTATCATATGTTAGACTGCAGCGATCGCGGCGGCTTGTAACAAGGCAGTGGACTCGAGCACGTTGAAAAGCCCAGCTTTCAAGTTTGCCCCGTAACTTGATCTACCTCACCAGGGAGATGATCAGCGTCTGCGGTTTTCTGGACTAAGAAGGCTGCCACCTGCAAAGGATTGTGTCTGTTCCAAATAATGTTTATTTCTCTCTCTACCTCTTTGCCAGCAACGATGAGTTCACAGAGAGTTGTACACGCGCAAAAACAGCTCAACATCGCTATACTATACTGAAAGTATCTATTATACACATATGAATCCATCTCGCCCTCTGCTATAAGCAGCGGCTGCCAATGTGATTGGCGGGCAGCTTTCTTAAATTACGTTCAGAAAGAGACACTGTCTGGCTATTCCGAAAAAAATGAGTTATTGTTCAGCACAGTAATGTGCTGATTATTGTGCACACTTCATTTTAACGCCGCGAGTTTTCGCAGACTTGTGACGTCGCGCAACAAGGAGGCGATTTTATGGCACATTGAAAATTTTTGAGGATAGTGAAGAGCCAATGACAAACAGTACGCAGTATTGAAAATAGTTCACTATTATTATTTTTTACGCAATCATGCGTACGTGGCAATTACGCAGTGGACCACTTACGCGTCATTTGTTGCGTCGTTTTACGAGCAGGTGCTGTGAGCATGACTCAGAAAATTTCGACCAACGATTAACAGCTAATGACCTATGCGGAAGGAAACAATGCGGGGTAGTTTAACGTTGTAATCGCCCACATTTTTTCAAGGAAAATTTGAGCTTACACAGTTTATGTAGGCTATTCACTTGGAGGAACCGGAGGGGAGGAGTAAAGGGCCATTTCACCGCTTTTCCGCCCACCCCCACACAAGCTGGGAAATGTAGGAGGGCAAGGAACGAAACCTAGTATATAAATTTGTAGTCATTTATAATCATAACTATACACAAGCAGCTCAATGTGGTTTGCTTAGGTATTAATCGACTGAACTTGGTCTTCTTTTTAGGAAGACACTAAAAATAAAGAAATTGGCACTCGGCTTATCCTGAAGACTTCTGCGAAGTACCCTGCTTTGTCAGCCACATGTTTTATTTAATAAGTGAGAATTTAAGGTACTAGAGTCATAGCAGGTTCTTCATACTCATTGTATCTACAACGCCAAGCTCAGATTGGGAAGTTTACTGATGCTGTGCTCAGATGATCAGGTTAAATTTGGGTGTACTTTTTAAACTTCACGGTAATATTGCCAAAATATTATTAAACACTGCTGTGTTGTCGCGGTATAGGGCGGCCCAGCCTGCACAATCTCTTTCTGCAGATTCTTCCTTTGTTTAAAAGTTTTGAAAAGCAAGTAATCTGCTTTGCTCTATGAATATAGAAAATTACCTCAGATCATATATATATATATATATATATATATATATATATATATATATATATATATATATATATATATATATATATATATATATATATATATACGGCGGACAGAGTGAGCGACGCCAGACCCCCCACTCGCGAACGAGTTGGTACGCCACTGAATCAAATAATTATCGCTGTGTCACGTGCTACTGTTGGCGACGTCAGAGCACAGTCGTCTACGTAGAGGAGCGACGTCACAGCACTACCATCTACGTAGGGCCATTCTGCCATGTACGTCATCCCTTCATTCTCTCTGCGCGCGGCCGCGAGAAGAAGGGCAAACAGCGTTCAGCTTAAAATTTGACCCATTTACGCGGCGCGTAGCGTTGCAAATTTTGGCAGACGTAATCGTGAACGCCCAGTGCTTGCATTGCGCTCGTCAGCTCAAAATTGTCAAACCTGGTGAGGGGGCCATAGGCACCGTCCACTGACCAGAGGGAGCTGCGTTGCTCGCACTGGCCCGTCCCAATTTCGCTCACATTGGTCGTTAGGCGCACACAGAAAACAGACGCGCGCACGCGTCCCCCGTCTAGCGCAGCCACCATCCGCCCACTCGTGCTGGGAGTGAGACGCGCGCATCGCGTTCCATTTTGACCGACCCCGTCTCAATATTGCTTATTTTATCCGCTACGCTTCGTGTTCTGGCGCTGCAGTCGCGCTGGAAAACTCGACTGCACGGTGCCTATGAAGGAGCTGACTCATCACAGAGTATTTGGATGAGTAGGCTGTTCGCGAATTCATGACGAAGAAAATGAGTGCGAAATTAACAGCGAGACAAGACGAAGAAGGCCACTGGATGAGCGTTATAACCCTGAAGCCTTCTTCGCCTTGTCCAACGCTGTCTTGTCTCAGGTTAATCTGGCTATCTGGCGCTTCATTTTCTACGTCGCGCAAACAGACGCTGACGCGTTTCCAGCGCAGCTCGTTGCTCGACGAAAGCAGATGCGGCGTCCCTCGTCGCCGACAACCAGAAAGAACATCGGCCGGCGTGGAACGCACGTCGCTCCAGAGGACGCGTCCGCTTGTGATTTCTGCCAAGAAGGAACTCCATATTGCGTCATGGCAGTTTTGTCTCCGGAAAAAGAAGAAGAAGAAGAAATCTTATCGCCGCGACATCTGAGGAACATCAATAACAACAGTATGCCTCCACGAGCAGCTCTGAAGTCCCGCCGCGGCCGAGCACCGCACGTGCTCTTCCTTCCCCGCCGGGCACGTGCGCGCGTGCGAGACCTAACGACAGTGTTAAAGATGGCCGAAGCAATCGAGTCCGGTGCGCCGACGTTCCTAATCGACGATTCCGGCGGAGCCGTCGAAGCGGTAGAGCAAAACTTCGAGGTGTTCGAGCAAGCGTGGCCTGCAGGACAGAGTGCCGCGTATGACCAAACGCCGCAAGCGTTCAACCGTGGCGTCCTCAGCCACAGCCAATTCCAAGCAACGCCTGCAGCGTCCCCTTGGACACCGGTAGCTCCCGGATGGTTTCCAGCCTGCACCGTGCCTTACTTCGTCGTCCCACGCCGCTATCCAGTTCCTCCTCCTCCTCCTCCTCTAGCGCCGCAACCACGGTGGAGCGTGCCGTATTTTCCAAATGGCGTGGCACCCCCAAACTACTTCGTGCCACGCCTGGCTCCGGCTCCTACCACGTCTATTCCGAACATGGTACCCCCAAACGTCTGGTCGCAACCGCCTATGGCGACAGTGGCAACAGGGATCCCAAACTTGTCGTCTCCGAATTCCCTCGTGCCGGTACCACCTTTCGTGAGGACGATAACGATTCCCAACGTGGCACCACCTCCAACTTTTCTGTTGCCGCAATCGCCACCTCTGGCGAGAGCAGCAACGACCCCTCACGTGAACGTGAGGGCGTTCGCCGTTCCGGCACCATGGTTTGCTCAGCCGCCGCTCCCAGGTGGTCCTATGGTGCGGTTCAGTGCCGGCGGAGCGAAGCCGAGTGCTTACGAAGTGCAACGCGTACAAGGCGCTCCGCTGTTCATGACTCGATCAAGAACGCGCAAAAAGTTGCAACAGCCTCAGCACGCGTCTGGGACGCCGCCACCTCGTCCCCACCTCCAGCATTAGTGTGCTTATGACACCGCAGTCAGAAGTGAATGTGAATAAGGAAAGTAATAAGCGCGTCGCGCTGTCAGTATTCTGTTTAATATTAAATAAGTGCCCTCTAACGCAAGGTACTAGCTTAATTGTGGTGTTTGTTTCATTGACGTGTGCCCGCTCGCACACGTTTTTCTTATTCTTCCAAAGTATTTGCGCATACGAATATCCATCAAACCTGTGAAGACAGTGATGCAAGCTCGAGGAATGTAGAACACAAAAAAGATGCAGCTCCTTTGAAACCCGAGAAAGTTAGTAGCACGGACACCCGACGGTTCCCGTTCGTAGAGTTCCCACTGCTTCGTTTAAAGAACCGTCTATGACGTCAATGTTTGAGGTGAGCATGTAGGGTTTCCCCGGCACGAGTAGAACCTTCTTAGTGAGATTGGCAAAATCGGTGCGTGACACGCGCGGTACCTTTTGCTGCGGTTTATCGACTTCCCCGCTTATTACGACAGTTGAGACGCGTGTCGTCTGCAGCGAATTGTGTCAGATTGTTTCCCCCTTCAGATGTAGTGGCGATGACGCCAGAGAAGCGCCGGCGGGAGGAGTAATCGCGCACTTGGCGAGGCGGTGGCGCCCTCTCTTGCGCAGCGCGGGTGTCAGGCACATGTTTCCGGAGCGTTTTAGCGATTTTAAAGGGGTGGTGCCATCAAATTCCGAGGCTATAAGAAGCCTGTTGTGGGTTTCCTCTGTATGCAAGGACATTCCACACGAAGGGTCGGACACAGCAAACGTTTAGAATATATTTTAATTCACTTCCAAAGTGTACCTAAATGCCCATTCTCCCGATCGAAACCCATCGCTAGCGCACCAACACTGACGTAGATCTATAGGATGGGCAACGAAAGTTGTAGTGACGTCACACCAAATCTGCTGTAGTAACGTGAGTGACCTCCGGACCTCCGCCACTTCCGCAACGTACGTACCGGCTGTAGTGAACTAGAATATATTCTAGTTCACTATAGTACCGGCAAAACATCGGTTGCTACATCACTCGCCGAGTTTCGATCGCTTCCTGGCTAAGTGCGTCACAGCCTTGTGTGGTCACGTGACCACACTTCCTACACTTCTACGTCACTGCCAAACCTCGGCGCCCAGAAACCGAAACCGAAAGTTGTCTACATCAAAAGGCGATATTAAATTATTTAGCGAGAATACATGAATCTTGGTGCGTGCATCATGCTTCCTGAAGCTATAGGAAATGCTTACAGCAAAGAACGCGCAAGCCACAAATTTGGTGGCACCACCCCTTTAAGTTAATATTGCGATTACTTCTTGGTTATTTCTGTTAATTATATTATTTTAAACCTTGTTCGTTTATTTTAACACTTCTGACCCGCGGGTCGTTGGATCGAATCTCGGCCGCTGCGGTTGCATCTTATATGGAGGCGAAAATGTTTGAGGCCCGTGTACATAGATTTAGGTGCACGTTAAAGAAACCGAGGTGGTCGATATTTCCGGAGCCCTCTACTTCGGCGTCTCTCATAATCATATCGTGGTTTTGGGACGTTAAACCCTAACAATTATTATTATATTTATTTATTTTAACCCGGTTTTCAGGCTTGCTGGTCTTGTCTTAGGGCCGTACTGACCACTTGATTTTGAGAGTGATCACGCCACATGAGTTCTACGGATGGACGACAAGCCGGGCCTTTAAAGTGGTACGCACTTCAAAACGATAAATCTCAGATCAGTAAATTACTCTTTCACGATACCAATATCATCAAGCTTGCAGCCAGAATTAAGACGCTTCGTTAGCGAGAAACGCGCAAAAAGAAAATGCGGGTGGCGACGCCACCTTAAAATTCCTGCACGAAACGCCGTGACGTCATAGATTTTGATGGCGTCTACTAGGTCCTATACGTAGTTCCTAGTCGGTAAAAATCAAGTACATTGTCCTCAGATGGGGTCATGCACTAATTAACATGGTAAGTTTGAGGAAGTTTCGTTGATCGAATGTCGCCAAAATGCGAAGAATACGGTTTGAAAGCCGTGATATGTCACGCGCGGAGAATAAAAATAACACGTTGTCCTCGATTTTCTCCTCTATTAAGAAACCTATGATTGTGAAATTAATAAAACCGACTGGCGGGCTAGTTGGTACTGCGTAGCGTGTGTTTTAGCGCTCGGAAATACAAGGACGCAAAAG
This sequence comes from Rhipicephalus sanguineus, assembly GCF_013339695.2. NCBI lineage: Eukaryota > Metazoa > Arthropoda > Arachnida > Ixodida > Ixodidae > Rhipicephalus > Rhipicephalus sanguineus. The sequence goes on from NC_051180.1 coordinate 117,593,980, forward strand.
AAGACACAAGGACAGTCGTTAATAGCACTGCGTCCTCGTGTCATATCCTTTTGCGTCCTCATGTTTCCTTACGCTAAAACATCCGCTATGGTGATTAGAGTTCCCAGAGTACAATTTATCAATCTAAACCGATTCATTGTTTCATTTCTGTGTCTCTTTAAAGGGAAGCTGAAGTGGTTTTAGAATTCGGTAAAGGGCCAACGCTATTGTCGACGATCCATAGCGTAAGCATGTCCGCCGTTGTGGCAGCAGGAGCTTTAAAATGACACGGGCAATAGATTCTGGCCTTCCAAATTATTTACACAATGCAAGTTATCGCTTAAATTTGCTTCTCCGGCAGGAACTTCTTGACACTTGATGGTGTTCGGGTTGACTTGGGTTACGTTCCCGTTGATGGAGTTCCCACGTTTGCCTAGAAAAAAAAAAAAGCGAAATGTATTCTGAACAAAACTCGCTGAAAAAGAGAAAAAACAAGACACTAAAAGGGAGTCTTTTGTAGAACATCGCTTAAATTTTTAAGCAGCCATAAAAACGTAGACTCAAAGCTGAAGCGTTAGGCATGGAAGCTATCTACGTTGTGAAACGAACTATACACTTGCTGCAAGACAACAGCATAAACATCGCTCCTGCCCCTAAGCGACTTTCAGAAAGAACAATGCGTATTCATTAGTGGCCGCAACATACATGCATGACAGCATTGCTCAGAGATGATTGCTTGGAGGAAGCAGTTTGTACAAGTAAGCAATGTTTCACTCAGTCCTCTTAACAAAAGCCAATACAGCTGGAATTTCTATAGCTTGGTAGGACTTTTGGGACAATCATACAAGTTCCAAGAAGATGATGGTGAAGTCAAATTTTTTTATGCACAAAGTGGTTACCGATTGCTTGCTTGAAGCTTAACTGGAAGTCTCATCACTTGCGCAGAACGTGTGGTAACAGCAGGGTGGATGGATATAGCCTTTTTGTTTTTTTGTTAAAGGGCCAGTAAACAGGCTCCGGCTTTTTTTTTTTAACTCCTCCCAAACAAGCTCGCTAATTTGTGCAGGAGGCAGCGGCGATCACATTTTGTGAATATCGCAGTGCTGCGCGCCACGCAGACGCTCCCTTTGGAAAAACAATAGACCTTTTTCAAGCAATCCCAGAACCCCCGCGGGCGCGCGAAGCACTATGGGAAAAGTGTGTACGGCGAGCCCGCCGGCTGTTCCGTCGCTTGCTGCTCGTTGGCGCCGTGGGAACATCAAACTACAGTGACCAAACGAAAAAAACGCGTCGTCGCTGGTTGACTATTATTAAATCCTAAATACTACACATGTCTGAACGCACCTGCATATGCATGTATCTCTACGCATGAAATGCGAAAGGAATGATGCAGTCAGTGTAGGCATTACAAAAGTATTGAGGGACCATGGTATTACCGATCGGATGTATACCGGATGTAGCTTAAGCGGCATGCGAGTTACCACGTGCCGATACATGCTGTCAAAACGTGCCGTGAGCAGTGTGAGCTGGAACACCGAATTCGCATTTATTCAATGATGACTTGTTCACAAGCCGCTATGGCATTTAATGCCATAGCGGCTCGTGGTGGGGTTTAACCAAACTGAGGTGTTACAGTGTTCAGGTACACAAGCCAAGTCATTGACAAGTCACGCGCTGTACAAAGAAGTGAGCACATATTCTAAACGTGTTTAAAGGGACACTAAAGGCAAATAACAAATTATGTCAGAGTGAAAGCTCAATGTATGACAACGTCTAAAACGGCAATATTATCGACAGCAGTGCCCTACTTACCGAGAAATTAAGCTAAATGTATCACACGATGAGCGCCACGAGGGGCACATTTTCAAAATGATCCCGATGATGTATGAGAGTCTGCCTACAATTAATCACTAGTAATCAAACTAGCAGCAATAAAAAAAAAAGAACCTTCCGAGCATCAAGACGTGCAATAAAATGCTGCTTGTTCGTTTCTGTTTGATTCATGGAAAAAAGAGCCTCCTTGGCTTTGCCATGGGAACGGCGCGCGTGGTTCAAACGTTCCGTTTTCGCCGAACTGCGCTTCGCCCTGCTTCGCTCACGCGGTCGCGTCTCAGTGGTAGTTTCGGTATCGCGTACTGCCGCGTGTGTCTTGCACGCTCGTGAAAATCGCTCTGACAGAAAGTTCGACAAAATACCGCTTAGGTGCGAGGAAACCAGCGAAACTCAAAAACAAGGACGAAGAAGGCACATTCAAGACACACCATCGCCGGAAAGTCTTCTTCGTCCTTGTTTTTTGAGTTTCGCTGGTTTCCTCGCACCTAAACATGAACCAACCGGCCCAGCTTTTCACACTTCTTACAAAATACCGCATGCATGTGATGTTGCCGGATGCCCGAATGGTGCACGCCGCCATTGCACGCCGCCGCGCAGTAAAGGCGGGCAACGTTGGGCACGGTAACAGTGACGTTAGAAATACTGCTTTCAGGCGGGTGGTTTGAAGTGCACTAACGCGATGCGGACCACTAAAACGTGATTTTAATTCAAATTAAGCACTTCCTTGGCATAAAAGTAGCACTGCGAGGATTCTGGACCGCTATTTCAACAATCAAGGTCGACTTTAGTGTCCCTTTAAAGAAAAAGGGATGGGACTAGAATTCACTTGCGAGATGCCTTACTCTGATAATTTGCAGTTTCTTGATACATGCTTTTAAGTTTCACTGCGGAGCATGTTTGCGGGCAGCATAGCCAGCGTTGCAGCGAAATCGGTGTTTAATTTCACGTCAGCGCATTCGAATATTGTTAAACGAGGAATTGTGATGTCATGATTACGCACGGCATTGGAAAAAAAAAAAAAAAAAACTTGCGCACATAAGATGAGCAGTAGTTTCCAGCTGCAAAGTGATCAAAGAGGCGGGATATCCTGCCTATCGTTGTACGCTTTGAGAAATTGTTCGCATGGCAAAGAAAGATTAACACGGAGGTCCTCCATCCGTAAATAATGAAGAAACTAGAAATATTGAAGTTATTTCACATATGTATAAGAAGTCGCATGGCCTGAAGAACGTAGGGAAGCGATGTGGGGGTGAAGGTTGTGTTTGCCGCCCCAAATAAGCTTAGTCGCATTAAGGTGGCAGGGGTCTGCGGTGGGCAAAGAAAAATGCGGTCAGAGGCATGCCAATTGTTTTGTAAATTGTGTAGGAGTTAACCACCAATTTCTCTTTCTTGTGTCCACATGTACACAAGCGTCCACTGTTAAAGGGAACATCGGAGCGTGTGGCGGCAGCTCGGCGCCACCGCCGGCCAGCGGCTGCAACGAGTTTCGCGCAGGCGCAGTGCGCGCTGTGAGTCGTGCTCTGTCGTCGTTTGCTGCCGTCTGCTTCCGCGCTGCGAATCGTCGCGAAGCGAACCGTTGATACGAAGAAAGAGCACCGGGCACGGTGCTCACTGCGTCTGCGCGAACCTCGTTGCAGCCGCCGGCCGGCGGTGGCGCCGAGCTGCCGCCACACGCTCCGATGTTCCCTTTAACAGTGGACGCCTGTGTATACATCGACCAGACTGGTCGATGTGTTCCGATGCTCCCTCCTCAGGGAGCCTCGGAATTCATTGAATGGAGCCTTCTCATCTCGCATCGATATGTCAGTCATGAAAATGTAATCCCATCTTCGAAAGCACAGTAATTTTGTACCATCAACCTAATCGGACAACGCGAGAAATTTCGGAGGCATATCATGTCACAAATAACGCCACACTGTGTCAGTCAACCTTCTGAGTCGTTACAAGACAAAGAATTCAGCTTTATTAATCGACTGTAAGCGTGCGCCTTGATTGTCTGACTTTTTGTGCTTCTCTGTGACGCGCGCGACGCACTCCCATTTTTGTATATATGCTTTTTTTCACGCGTGCAATAAACTTTCAGTTGTGTGTGAGCGCTGGTTTGTGCATTTCCTTCCTTGTACTGCTCCTTTCTTTTTTCGCTCTAAGTATTATTCCAACCTGTAGTTATAGCACCAACGAAGGTTAGTGGGCACTTATCGTTCATTACATATATGATGCGAGCGACGCAATGAATGTATCTCATTTCCCCAAATGCCGACTACGCTTTCTAGTGTGCATGCACGCTCTTTAAATATCAGAGCCTCACACTGTACTCGTCGACAGTGTCGATGGACGTTGATTCCAGGCAGTTGTTCCAGGATTTTCCAGGCAGTTGGTTTACCAACACATGTCGCTCGTAACACCTTCATCGCTTCTCGACTTAATACTAACATTATCAGTTGACATCACCTCATTGATAACACACCTACCGGGTTTAACTGATCACGACACTTTGCATTTCACGCTAACAATAACACGACCTTCCCAACGTAACAGCTCGAAAATTATCAGAGATTATAAGAAAGCCAACTACACAGCCATAAACGCCGAACTACATGGAAGATTTCTTATCTAACTATCTTGAACGCACCGTTGAAGTGAACTGGTGCATGTTTAAGAAGAAAGTTCAGGAAGCTATCAAACGTTATATTCCCCTACAACCTGTGCGCAGTAGCAGCTCAGCTCCTTGGTTTAATATTCAGTTTAATCGACTAAGCAACAAGAAAAAGCGACTGTACCATAACGCTAAAACAGTTAACACTCCGGTTCCCGTACAAAGAAGCTGTTGCGCAATACCTGTCCATACAAAGAACAACCAAACTCACATTTTATACTCACATTTTATAACACTACGCTTCCTAACATACTTAAAACAAACCCCATCTACACCATCTGGTGCCTCAGTGCCTGATAATGACTGCGCAGCTATGGTAAACGACACATTTGTAAATTCCTTTTCACGCTCATCGATTCGTAATTATCCACTCCTTCGTAAATATAACCACACTCCAATGGAACATATTACATTTAATTCTACTGGTATTCGCGCCATAATCAACAAGTTAAAAATGTCTTATACGATGTTACTGATTCTAATGGTTGGTTTTTTATGAGATAGCCAGGGTGCTCTATGTTAGTACGAGAAATTTGCATGGCCTTGCACTTACTTATATTTAATTCCATATGCCAAGTATGGCACCACTTGCGGTAGATTACACAATCATCTGCAAACAAAGAAATATGTGAGAGAATGTTAGTAGGCAAGTCAATAAACTCTAAATTTCTTAAAAACACTAAGGAATACTCGTCCATATTAGAATGCATTTTCACCCAATTGCTTACTACTGGATCATTACAAATTGATTGGAAAACAGGAAAAGTCATTCCCATTTATAAACCCGGTGACGCGTCTAACCCACGCAATTGCAGGCCAATATCGCTTACATTAATATCGCGCAAAATAATGGAACATGTCATATATTCACACCTTGCAAGTTTCCTTGAGAATAACAATTTCTTTACTCCGTTTCAACATGGATTTCGTAAAAAATTGTCATGTGATACTCAACTTCTACTGTTCACTAATGATTTGCACAATAATGTTGATTCGGATTTTCTTACTGACTGTGTGTTCCTTGATTTTGCTGAGGCTTTTGACAAAGTAAATCACTGCCTACTCTTACATAAACTACAGATACTTAACATCGACCCTGCTTTAATTAAATGGATTGAAGCCTTCCTGACTAACCACGTTCAATTCATTTTTGCAAACGACACAGCGTCACCTACGACATGTCTTGTGTGGTGTGCCACAAGGCTCCATACTCAAACCTTTACTATTTTAATATACATAAATGACTTGCCTACTAACATTCCCTCACATATTTCTTTGTTTGCAGATGATTGTGTAATCTACCGTAAGTGGTGCCATACTTGGCATATGGAATTAAATATAAGTAAGTGCAAGGCTGTGCAAATTTCTCGTACTAACATAGCGCACCCTGCCTATCTCATAAATAACCAACCATTAGAGTCAGTAACATCGTATAAGTACTTAGATGTACATATAACCAACAACTTATCTTGGCACAAACACATCGAACATATCACAACTAAAGCCAACTGTACTCTCGGTTACCTTCGTAGAAACTTTCACTCACTACCATCCTCTGCTAAACTACTCCTATACACCACGTACGTTCGCCCACAGCTTGAGTATGCGTCAGCGCTGTGGGACCCCCACCTTATTACATTAACCCAAAACATAGAGGTGATACAAAACCGTGCTGCCCGTTTCATCTTATCTGATTATTACAGAGCATCCAGCGTAACTTCCATGAAAGCATCTTTACAACTTCCTCGACTTGCTGTTGGCAGGAAACATTCTCGACTATGTCTTTATCATAAGATTATCATAACCCCCCTCTGTCTTCACTGTTGATACGTGCCGCATCTTTCATATCAGCACATCTCGACCATCGTCAGAAGGTCCAGGTACCCAGGAGTAACACAATCACCCCTTCATCGTCATTTTTGCCCAAGACTGCTAGAGAATGGAACCAGCTTCCTGGGCCTGTGACAAGCATTCATGACCCCATATATTTTAAAAATGCCTTGTTAAATAATCAATCACCTAGAGTTAGCCGTTGTGAAATTTTATCTCTTTGCTGCACTACTGCGAGTTGCCGTCTACATTTACTGTGTGTATCAACGTACTTATGTGCTTATTAGGTTATGTACTACTGGTATGTTGTGTAACCTTTGTTATGTTCTATATTATTTTTTGCCTATTAATAGACTGTTTGATTCATGTATGATAGCCCCTCCCCTCTGTGATGTACTGTGTACCCTGAGGGTAAAATAAAATAACATAAAAAACGAGACGGCTGAACCAAAATCACAGTATATATGTTACACCGTGACCATAATCCTGAGGCTAAAATTACACCGCAAACGCACAAGGCACCCATGAAGAAAAGAAACGTACGACACAAGTGCCGACTAAAAACTGCTTTATTATTTCACACGCCAATGCATACATAAGCCCAAGGCAAACTTACCGCATATGTGCGCACAACAATAGCTCTAAACCAAATTGTGTAACTAGGATGATAGTGCATTAGATACGTGAAGACATGAAATCATACTCAGATGTGTGCAGGGACAAAGAAGTAAAGAAGTAAGAAGGACAAAGTGCCTTTGCTCTGTGATTTTAGCCTCAGGAATAAGTATCGACTAGAGCCAAATGAAGTTTTATCTTAGTGACCAGAATCGACGCCTGCAGGGAACGCGACCCGTGGATTCACGTGCCATTGCCAAGTGCAGTCTTTATTAAGGTCGCGTGCTCTGCCATTTTGCTTGCCACCCAAAGGAAGGCACTGAAGGGTCTTAGGACAACACGAGCACAAGGGCCCCTGGGTGGCTTGCGTTTTGCGCATGAGTCCTGGCAGCTCACAAATTTCTTGGGTCCCCAATTCTAAAGCTGTTTAGTGTTTCGTCGGAGTTGGGATGTGCGCCTTCAACTTGTACTTCGACATACAGGGCGTGGTCGACCGTGCTCACGCTATCTCTTGAGGGGGAGTTTCGTACGTCTTGTGCTTTCACCGCAAAGTTTGCGTTGAAGCTATAAACCACACAAAGGTCACTTTGCTTGCTGCAATGGCTGCGTTTGCAAAAGGAGTGATCTGCTAGCTAGAAGAGCCAAAGTAGGGATTAGTTGAAGTAACAACTGTGACAGTTCACGCTCACCCTATGTATACCTGCTTCTTTGTGTTTGAACAGCACGCTGCAAGTGTCGAGCTCTGACAATTGTTAGTTCGCACTCACCCTGTGTATTTCCTTTTCCTGCGTCATTTGTGCTTGAGCAGCGCGCAGCACGTTTCTAGCTGTTTGCCGTTCTTCCTGTGACATTCCAATTTATTGCTATTGCATTCATTGCTTCACCCTTAAGGCGATACTGTGACTTTTTTTAGGTCAGCTACTAATAACTTCCTGCATTTCTCAGACAAAAACGAAATGGCTGTGCGTTGCAAGCTGGAATATGAGAGAGATTTCTCTCACATGATCCTTTCATAGTTAAATGTTCCGGTGAAGTCATAGACTTTGTGAAAACATGTGTCGATGACCATGTTTATGGCTTTTCAATCGATGTGACAGACCTGTATTATTCAATTCCCCATGATCAGTTGCTTCTTGAGGTTAAAGAGTGCGTAGATTTGTTTGGCTGTGTTAGATTTCAAACTGAGTGTGGTGTTCCCGTCAAATGGTTTTTAGGACTTTTATCATTTTACCTAAAGACAACCTACATTTTGTGGGATGACAAGCCTTTTATTCAAAAGGACGAGATCTGTATAGTATCGTGTATAGCACCGACTTTAAGCAACATATTTTTAAGTAGAATTGACAGATCGATTAATCTACATCTTGATAACTTGAAGGTGAAAAAGCATGGAGGAAGGGAAACTCCTTCCTCCATGGAAAAAAGTGTTCTGGTATGTTGATAACTACCTTGTTTTATTAACCAATGACCCAGTTGCAGATGAGCAATGTGTGGCACAAATTATTTCACAATTATCTGAGTGTTTTAAGCTCTTGACCCTTACTCATTAATTACCTGAGAGCAATGCCATCAAATTCCTCGATATGCTGTTCACTTTTCATCCAAACCGCATATGTTGGGCATTTAGTACCATGTATGAACAAGCCTGTCCTACCATACAAATCCGCTCATTCCAAGCTAGTCAAAAGAGGCATCATTAACCATTGTTTTTGTCATGCTCTAAGTTAGTCGTGTGAGCACGAAATCATGAAAAGCTTTCATAATCAGTCGGACAGACTGTCTAAAGCAGGTTACCCTGTGCACGTTCATACTTCTGTTGCGGAATGCTTGCTTCGTAAGCTTTGCAACCCGGAAGGTGCAGTGCAGCGCTGTGTCGAGAAACCGAAACACCTAGTTGTCATACCCTATCATCACAAGATTCTGCACAATGTGAAGAAATTAGCTAAGCGTTCCGAAGTTGGGGTAGTTTTCTCGGCTCCCAAAAAGTTGGCTAGCCTCTGTCGTCTTCATTATCGCAACGGCAAACCCAAAGGTTGCGATGAGAAGCATCAAACTGCATTTGTTTCTTGTACAATAGGCGTTGTATATCGCATCCCGCTTTCCTGTGCCAGACAATATATCGGACAGACGGGCCGTTGCCTTAATTATAGATTAAGGGAGCATAGTAACAACGTAAAAAATGGGCAGGGTGGATGGCTTGCCATTCATTGTAAATCCTGTGGCTGCGCACCGCTCTTCACTGCGTATACAATACTCAAAAGAATACATGACAAGATTGCCAGAGAGATTGTTTTGGCTGAGGTTATCTCATCCCTGGGTTCCGTGTGTATCAGCATTCCATCGCTTATCCTAAGTGATAAAGAACTGTCTTTTCTAAGAAATTAATTTTCTGCACATCATATGTCATGTGATGTTTTCCTCGGGAAATATAAGTAAGCGAGTGTGGAATTAAACATTACGTTGGAAGTTAACGCCTATGTTGTGTGGTCACGGGATCAAATCCCGGCCGCGGCGGCTGCATTTTCGATGGAGGCGAAAATGTTTGAGGCCCATGTACTTAGATTTAGGTGCACATTGAAGAACCGCAGGTGGTCAAAATTTACGGAGCCCTCCACTACGGCGTCTCTCATAATCGTATCGTGGTTTTGGGACGTTAAACCCCAGATATTATTATTATTATTATGCGTTGTGTGTTCTCCTCTTGTGTCCCCATTCATTCAGCGCGATTTTTCGTCGCCTCTCAAATTGTTTTATATGGGTGTTGCATAGCCACTTTCTATTGTGATGGAATTTCTCGACCGCAGAATTTATTTAGTCCACTATACGTAGTTACAGTGCCTACTGTAGTAGAAAAGCGTTTCCAGTACACTTTAACTTGCACAAATAAGCCAATTTGTGCGGCTTTACGAGCGAAAACCATGGTGTGATTATGAGGCACGCCGTAGTGGAGGGCTCCGGATAATTTCGACCAGCTGGGGTTCTTTTACGTGCACTGACATCGCACAGCCCACGGAATTTCGCTTCAATCGAAGTGCAACCGCCGCGGCCGGGATCGAAACCGAGTCTTTCGAGTAGGAAGCCGAGAGCCGTCGCCAATCGCGATAGAGAAACTGACCGGCGGGGTCGAGCGCGACAGTCGTATTATTTAGGTTCGTAACAAACACCCGCAGTGACCAGTATATAACGAAATAAAAGCGCATTTGTATGTACCCAGCATAAGCAACAGCTGTATTTCTTAGAGTAAAGAGAACGCAAAGACTGCGTCCAACATATATGTGACCGGTGTGGGCAAACAATGCATCACCTCGTCCTCTATCTCGTTAGCCCGGTTTGTTGGCATCGTGCGGCTTGCACGTAGCATTGTCCTGCAGATGATGGGGCTTCAGCTGCACTTCGTAGTTTCCCTTCTCGTTTCGAACTGCCCTGATCAGGTCCGTTTGAAGCACTTTTTCCACGTTCTTGGCCGTCTTCAGGAGCTCCTCTATTTTACCCGAGTCCGTTTCGCGTAGGTTCTTGACGTATTCTTCTTTCACTCTAACCCTCGCTGCCCGTATGGTCTCCGGGTCACCTTCAAACACTTGCAGGATCACACGGTGAAGGCTTTTATACGAGTTCAGCACAAGCGACCTCGCCGACCCGCTCATGCTGAAACGTGAGTAGATCAGCGTACTGTGCACAAACTTACGCACGCCCAAAGCCTGGACGTGGTGGTTGCAGTAACGGAACACGGCGTCGATGCTTCAATTTTGGCTCACGTGCTTAATACAACAAGTACGTCGCTAATTCTGATGTCACGCGCACTTTACATGCGCATTGCGTCGGCTGCTCAAACTTGGCCCATTCAATCGGCTGGCTTCGGCTGGTTCACCTTCGTTGTGACTTGTTTGTGCTTCATAAAACATGGCAGATATGACGTCATACTTATTTTTTTTGTGGCCGGCGTTGGGTCGCCCTGGGCGTACGAGACAAAATGTGGCAAAAGCGTTCGGCGCACCCATATAGCCGCTTAAAACCGGCTTGACTTGGCTTGAAGTGTATAAGTAGGTGGCGGCAGAATCGCTGAATCGCTGGGCTAGAAATACTTTTTAGGCGGTTTACGGGGTACGGTTGGTACGGTAACCATAGAGTTTCCCACTAACTGTGAGAAACTCTATGGTAGTTTGTTCTCCGTGCTGGTTGTTGGTGTAGATTTTGACAGTGAGCTGTGTACACTAGCGAGAACCGCCTCTGCCCGTGGTCGCATTGTGTAAGAGTGTTGTAGAAAGCGATTCATCTGCATGTCGTTGTCGTTTTGTTAGTTCTGCCAGTTCTACGATATCACCGTGTTCAGTGGACGCTTATGAGCGGAGGGAGCTTCTCCGCGGTGCTTAGCAGGTAACGCCAATCTCCCGAAATGTTGGCCGCCAAATCTATAAGCAATGATAACGAGGTGTACGAGCATGAAATAAAGGCCATGTGTTATGCGATTTGTGAATGTCTCTTTGATGCACAACTAGTGTTGTGGCGTGCGTGGATGTGTGGTAGAAGTGCGTGTGTTGCGTGATCGAGGATCGATCGCTATCAGTTGGACTGTCATTTGGGCGAATTACTTGGACCAACACGTTTATTTAAGCTTCGTCTTGAGTAACTGCGCGTGACAGATATGGAATGCGCAAGCTGGAAGCGACGGGATATGAACCGGCGTTCACCCGGCGTTATTGTCGAGTGGCTTAACATATATGCTGTCGCCGATTATGACAATCGGTTTTATAAGCAGTGCCTCTTTAGGTAGTTGTGTACAAATAAAAACGGAAATAAAATAGAAATCTTATTGTTAGGAGCATTGTCTAGCTTACATTCCCGACACCTAAACGTCTTTCTAAAAGTCAACATTGCCGCAACACAGTTGTGTCATGCGGTGAAGTGCACAGAGTATATTGCGGTGAAGCACACACAGTACGCGCGCGCGCGTGTGGGCCTTAATTATACACGCGCCGTCCTCTGTCTCATTAGTGGTGATGCGGCGGACAGCATCACCACCAACTCCAGCCTCTGTAATGAGCCCTTATCAATTTACTCTGTGAAAAAAAAAATGTGACAAGCGATTGGCAAGGCAGTAATTCTTCTAATTTATTGCAGGATTAATTCAAAATTGTTGCATGACACCTTTAAAAAAGTGCGAAATGCCTATGACAGACTCCAGTGGTACTCCAGATTTCGTGCCATCACATATTTATGCTCCAAAATGTAAATGATTATTAACGAAGTATATACTCAGGCTAGGTATAGGAGATGATCATCTATATTTCATTAATTTTCTCTGAAAAGTAGTAGCTTATGGTTCACATTATTGCGTTCTTTCGAGTAATCAAGAAAAATAGCTATTGAAGAATGGTAAAAAATTATAGGTGCAGTTTGTCAAGGAAGCAAGTTGCGCTTTGCAAGAAAATGATTTACGAAAGCCATGCGGTGCCAGAACTAAAAGCAAGGTGGTTTCAGGAAACTTATGGTGACCTGCGATGATAGCATGTGTTGAAGCATCTTACAGGGGCTGCTTGTTGGAAAGATGGGGTGGTAATTAGGCAAGTGCCTGTCATCAGATGGGGAGATGCATCATCAAATCTTTAAAAAATAGCTATGAAGGGGATGCTAAAAATTTCTTGAAGGAATTAACACAACGCAGTACTTATTAAAGCCTCCAATTTAATGAGGTTAGCACTGGGGCTAGCAGGTACCTTAAATGAGCTGGCAACTTTAGTAATACCCCTCGTAGGTCAATAATTATTGGATTCACAGCATGCTATGGATGAGATAGGATTATGCAAATGGGGCAATTAGAAGTAATGAAATTATTGAATATACTTTGTTAATAATGCCTGGACAGTCCTAATGCAGAATCAGGTTTATATCAGGGTGAATTTACTTTTGCTAATGCTTCTGGTGGCATCATTGCAGTTTATATTCACTGGCTTCATGCACTGTATATCAAGCACCACTGATGACACTCTGGTTTTTGCAAAGTTATTGTACTGTTTAAAAAAAATAACATCAAGAAACTACATGCTTTCTTACAGTTTAATCAGGCATATAATTTAGACTCTTTAGTGAATTGTATAGGGGAGGTCTGTGTGCAGAATATCCATGGTAATCATTTAACGCTCTGTTTGTTTGCGTAATGTTTGAAGCCTCTTTTTCTATTCAAAATTGCTACGGAGCAAGAAAATCCAACACCAGAATTGGTACTTGGGTAAAGCAGGTAGTAAGAGCAAGCTCAATCACAAGCCGTTCAGGAGCACCCACTGAAGGAACTAATACCTATAGTGCAAAGCTTCCGGTGCACCAAGAAGGGGATGGGAGGGGGGTGCCGGTTAACGTTTCAAGAGGGCATCTCCTCACCATCATCCTACCCTAGCCACGAACTTGTACTGTCTACGTTTATCAGACTCCTACTAACACAAGACAGACTAGGTATAAAAGTTGCTTCTTTATTGCAAGATGGCACATCAGACCTTTTCAGAATTCCCTCACCGCAAGCCGTTAAGATTGCCTAAAAGCCTTTCCTTGTGCGGTGTCCCTTTTTTGTTCCCACACAGTTATCGCAAGCAAAAGTATGCAGCTTGTCACAGGCTAGCTGGTGCCACACAGGGATGGCTCCAGCCATCGTGATGTGTATTCCACTGGAGCTGTCAGACACTGTACATTCATGGTCTGGTGTGCTTGTTTAGGACTTTAAAGATGTAAACAGTGAACACTTCTGTTTTGTCCCTTGCACACTTGCACAAGAATTTGACACAGACGTTAGTTCTGGCAATACTGCCACATGTGGTAAGAGGTACCTTGAAGTTGTAAACAGTGACTGCTTGTGTCACACACCTGCACAAGATTTTGACAGAGACGTTAGTTCTCGCAATCCTGCCACGGTGGTAAGAAGGTAGGAACAACATGGCAAAGCAAGCTGAGGTTCATATTGAATATAATATTCCACTTGCAATACAATGGTAATTAAGTACTCTTGCATTCATTTGCAGTGTCAGGCATCACATCATTCTGCCTAACCCTGATCTCTTTTACCTATCGTCTACATAGTTTTCCAGGTTGGTGACAGTACAAAAAGAAAAAAATCTTTGTGGGAGCACCACATTTTAATCTCACAAGACTCCACTGAAGCACTTACAACATATGTGAACAGTGATATCCTAAATGTCAGCGCTTTTTGTGCTAACAAAGGTAAGCTGCTTGTTACCTTCGGCCTGTGATCTTACAGGAGCTTTAGCATATGCCCTGTTGTCATCTTGTGTCAACGATGCCACATACAATAAATAGTTCAACAAAGCTTATAACTCGGCAAGATGTACGTGCATATCTTCAGGGAGGTAATAAAATGCAGAAGTGACCACTCACGACAAGAAACACAGGATATGTGTTAACTTCCATCTATCTTTATTTGTGGCTTTGCCAGCAAATATGTAAGGGAACAGACACATGCGCAGTAGGGCGAGGTGCAACGTCACAGCCATTTAACATTAACAACCATCACAAGAGAATGCTCAAGAAACTTTTCTGCCTTTCCGAGTTTCAACAGATGGGTCACTAATACACACATCACTCCTTCCCCATCATGAAATGCTTCCAACAGTTCACATGCCATTCTCTCACCACCCGTGCCTCGAATCCTTACCTCATATTTATTCTCAACTGACATGCTCTGCCACTCATGCAACAATAAGACAGATTTGCCTGTCCACTCTTAACAGCCTGTAAGTACACTCCTAAGAACTCCCCCCCCCCCCCTTCCACCCTCCCATTGGTCATAGGCCAGATGGGTCATTATATTATTCACCTAGCTACACAACTGTGCTTGTCGAACATGAATATATGTGAACCATACAGTTGCTTTGCAATAAGCAAATGTAGTACAACACTCTCTATGAAGGCTTGGTTAAAATAGTTTTATGATCATGGCACAGAAGCGTGAACTGTTGGGCTAGTTGGTGAAACATGTTTTGAAATAAAAGAGTGAAAGCTTGTCGATGTAGCACATCGACGAGTTTTCGCTCTTCTATTCCAAATCATGGAACAAAAGCTTTCTCTAGGAAACACGTAAAGCCAACATGGAGAATTATACGCACCAGGAAAATTCCGACACTGCAAATATTCTATGGGTGTGCAAATATTCAATGATATAACACATCAAATTGAATACTGTCGTATTCGATTCAATAAGCATTATGTGTAAAACTGAATATTTTGTTAATATCTTACGAATGCTTCAAAATGTTAAATACACCAAAATAAACAGAAAACTTGTGTAAAAGTATGACAAATTTCATCCCTGCTGGTAGATTATAAGCACTCAACATGAGAGCTTATGTAGTGCAGCTGGCTACTTCGCTCTAGGAAAGTGATTTTACCAGCTATACAATGGCCACTTACCCTTTCTTAAGAGTTCTGTGGATTCGAAGGGCATGATTATTTCCTAGAGATGCTGTATTTCTGTTTTTAAAATTTCTAGGAGTTCTTATCTATACCTTAAATGGACAGGCAACCAAATTATAACGTACTTGTTTTTTTATTGCAATGGAAAGCTTACAATTCAGCTTACAATTCAGAGTGTCTAATCATGCAATGGCAACAGGGAAAAGGCGATGAAATATTTTTTATCATATTTGTTGCCGATGGAGTCTTATACACAACACATGTTGCAAACAGTGGCCGACAGCTTCTGGTGTTATTTGCGCCAAGTTCTGCCATGACAGAGTGCATGTGCGAAATGCCTTTTAAACGTGGTGCATGCACCACTTCTCAGCATCAATTCCTCTTACTGCATAATAAGCAAAGAATTCGTGTGGATGTGTTTTACCTAGGGATTCCAAAATCATAGCGAATGTAATTTGGCATAGGCTGTAAAAGTTAACATTCAATCAGTCATGCATTCTTACCTTTCTATGCCAATTTTTGTTCATACCAAGTGAACAAGAAATGAGTTAGGAGCGACGGCGCATCATACGACACGTCGCCAGCCACCCCGACTGTCCCCATTTGGTTGGGCACCTTGTGTTCTCAGACACGGCTTTGGTTGCAGCAGTGCTGCTTCAGGACATTTTGAGTTTGCCAGTTTTTGTTTTTTTCTAGTACCATTATTTTCTGTATCTGTGCCATATTTTTGTACCGTGTTTTCTGCCGCCATTTTGTCGGTGCAGCCTCCACATGAGACATAAAGGCTTGCACCTTAAAAAAGCAGGTGAACGTGCATATTTTTACTTTCCCTTTATGCCAATATTAAGGAGATAGCTAGCGGTACACGCAAACCAGTAAGCACAACATATAACATACCCCTATGGCTCAGTGTAGACTGCACTGCTAATTCATCACAACTATATGTGCTTTTTAACCTTAAGTATGAGGGCGACCTTTTTTTTTTTCAAAGCCCACTTGGTCGCAAAATTTCAACCAAAATGAAATTCACAACTGTTTTATTTGGAACACTTACACATACTTTCCAGGTACCTCTAAACTGTCGTCACTCCAACTGAGACATTTATCATAGCGTGGCATAAACTTTACTCACAGTAAAGTTTATGCCACGCTGTGCAGACACTTTACTACGCAGATAACTATGTTACTTTAGGTACTTTACTATGCAGATAGGTCAAGCAAATACTTTACTATGCCCTCGCCTTTGGCTAGGGCATAGTAAAGTATCTGCTTGAAAGCTATTTTTCTTTTACAGCAGAGTAGAGTTACCATAGAGGTGTTATGCTTGAAGTTTATCATAGAAAATTATCATCATGAACCAGCACACGCTCTCTTCGCCGTCTTCTTCCCCTTCTGCTTCGCTCCCAGAACAGGCGCGCCTGTTTCTGCAGCACAGGGTGCCATAACTCGGATGGGCGAGAGAACGAGTATAGAGAGAAAGAAAGAGACAAACAGAGAGAAAGAAAGAAAAAGAGAGAAATTCTCGGCAAAAATATTTCTTGGCGAGGCAAGACTCAAATCTGCGGACCAACGAATAGAAGGAAAGCGTTGTCACCACTCGGCTATCCAGTCACGTTAGCAGAGCATAACATAGCCTTGTATAGTATATAGTATAGCAAGGGGGTGGGAAAGGGAACTGAGGATGAGGAGCAGAGATGTGAGTGTAAGGAGAAAGGAAAGGAGGAGGGGAGAACGAGGACAGAGAGTGATGGAAATAGAAAGAAATAGGAAGAAGAGAAAGAGATTGAGAGAAAGGGAAGAGAAAAAAGGATAGAAGGTGAGGGGATGACTACAGAGAGCGAGCAAGAAGGAAAGAAAGAGAGAAAACGATAGAAAGACAAAGAAAGAAATAAACAGAGAGAGAGCAAGCACTGCAAAGTCACAAAGAAAAAAGATAGAAAAAGAGAGAACAACGAAAGGGTTGGGAAAGAGAGAGCTTAGAGGATAAAAGCTCAACAACTCTGCAGTGACCCTGCCTTGCATTTGAAAGCGGCGCTCTTTTCTTTCTTCTTCTCTTTTCTTGTTTTTTTTTGAGGGCCTATCAGTTTCTTAATCAATTAAAGCCATAGTGAAAGTCTGACGTTGTGTGCAGACGTGTTGCACAGCACCTCTCGTACGTCCTCCGATCGTGCGAGGTAGCAGTTGTGAATTCCGAGCACACACTGGGCACATAAACATGCCTCGAACAATTAAGTCTCCCACTATGTGTGACGTGCGTGGTGTCATTTGATTTCTGCATGCAGCAATACAGCCGAAATTCATCGTTGAAAGAGTATTGTGTATGGTAAAGCCTTCATGAGTGACAGCAAAGTGTAGCAACAGTGCAGGAACATTGAAGCAGGATGTGTAGACAACAGTGAGCGGCATACAGAATTGGCTGAAAGGTGGCTGTCTTCAATGTGGGGGCCATAAAGAACGCTGGCACAACGCCACAATAAATGCCTCAGTTGCAGTGGCGACTATGAACAGGGGCAACTGGAAAGTGTTTCTACATGTTCCAAACATAAGCGTCTTTAATTTCACTGTGGTTTTCACCTTGAACGAATTAGAACTTGAAAACAAACATAGCCCTCGTATGTTTAAAACAATTGCAGCAAGGCTGGTGATAGGTCAGCAACAAGCTTAGCCACGCCTTCATTGTCGTCCATTATGTGCGCACAATATAGGTAGTTTGGGGAGGCACAACTATTTGACTGACTATACTGGGAAGCTAACTGGCAACCCTGGGCCAGTGTGGCTTTGGAAGATGGGCCCCACCTACGACGAACCACCCCTTTACAGCACAGCTGTTAAAGTCGAGGTTGGCCGTGTGCCGTAGATAGAAAATGATCATCATCATGAACCAGCACGTGCCATCTTCGTCGTTGTCGTCGCCTTCTTCCTCTTCTGCTTTTTACCAGAAGACGCGTGCCGATTTGTCCGGCAAATGATGCAATAACTTCATGAGCGAGAGAACCATAGCACAGAGAGAGAGAGAGGAAATAAACAGAAAAAAATAGAAGGAAAGAGAACAAAAAATTCTTGGCGAAAAAAGAAATTTTGTCGAGGCGCGATTCGAACCAGTGAACTAACTATTTGAAGGCGAGCACCATAACCACTCGGCTATCCAGGCCCGCTTGCAGAGGAGAGCATAGCCTTGAATAGTATATGCAGCTCAGCAAGGTTATTAGAAAGGGAAGTGAGGGTGAGAAGGAGAGAGGCATGAGGGTTACCAGGAAGAAAATGAAGATGGGAGAACGAGTACAGAGGGAGAGAAAAAATAGAAACAGACAAATAGACAGAAAAGGAAGAGACAGAGAAAAAAGTTAGAAGGTGAGAAAGCGACTACACATAGAGAGAGAGAGAACATAGAAACTGAGAAATAGACAGAAAGAAAAGCAACAGAGAAAAAAAAAGATAGAAGGCGACAAAACCAACTGCACAGAGAGAGTGAGACAACAAAAGACATAGAAAAAAAAGATAAAGAGAAATAAAATAGAGATAAGCAAGGGAATAGAGAGAGAGAGAAAAACACAGAAATGCACCGAAAGAAACAGACGGAGAAAGAGTTTCAAAGCAACAGAGAAACAGGTATTAGGCGAGAGACCGACAACAGAGAGAGGGGGGGGGGGGGGAGTGAAAGAAGTAACAGATAGAAGAAATAGGTGAAAACATAGAAGGTGAGAGACCGACTACACTGAGACATATAGAGAAACCAAGACACAGCAAGACAGCTAAAGAGAAAAAAAAAAATAGGAAAGAAAAGGGAGAAAAAGGCAAAGAAAGAATAGCGGTTGAAATAATTACCCATTCCCTTTCTGGGATGTGTGCAGCGTGTCTCTATGACATCCGATATTCTATTTGATGAAATTTACATTGATTTTATCAGGATGGCACTGTGAATACCGTTTAGCACACCATGGTGCAGGGGGTGGAATCACTGCCGCACTAATCCTGTTCAGCAATTGTATATTTCTTTGCATATTTAGAGTACTATTTTATTACTTCAGCTTGTTTTTAGTATCCCTAACTACAAAATAAGTGTATAGTGTGTGATTTATACAGTTTATTCGCGCAAACTTAAATGGAGCTGAATGTCTGTATGCAGGTTAGCTGGTTTGATTGAGGCAGGGACCTCAGATCAGGAAAGGAGGAGGCAGTTTTTCACACAGAAAACTAGAACATTTAGAAACAAAAGCAATGAAGAAAAAAGTAAGGAAAACAACCACAGTGAAATCACACATGTTACCAAACTACTAAGACAAGCAAGGCTTGGTAATTAAATGAAGTCCCATTGAACGCGTCGAAAACAAGAGAAGAACTACGTGCTCATACATTGCCTTCACGATGATTATTTTTTTGTTACATCTAAATGCTGACGACATCGACACTTGTGAGACAATACAAGCTTCACTTTAAAAAGGCTATACTGTATTTCAAGCTTTGTGAATGAAGCAGTGCGAACAATAAAGAATAGTTTGTGTAAAGCACAGCACATACTGCGCGACTGAATATTGCTGTGCTTGGCATCACAGGTGATTCAAGAGGCCGACATTTTCTTCTGTCAGATCTCCTTGCACTTCTCTCCCAGAGGAGGACGTGGCACTGTGATTATGGAAAGGCCTAGAGTTACTCCAAAAAGGCTCAACTTCACCGCCTGATATTGCCATCACGTGATTTTTTGGAGATAAAATAAGGCTGCACAAAGAGCGGATTGCATGCATTGGTCATGCGCTGATACGTACCTCCTCAGAAACACAACACATCCTCAGGACGTCCTGAAATGACCAAAATATCCTTGTCCTGTAGGGTGTGCTGAGGACAACCGCAGGAATGCCTGATATACTTGAGTCCACAAAATGCAGTTTGATTGTGGAGGCCTCCGTGAGGGCACTATAAATACTTCTTTGAACAGTGCAAGAGTGGAACACTAGATTTGATGAATAAAACATGACACAGGTGCTGTGTCATGAATGTAATACATGTATGTATATAAGTGTGTGTGTGTGTGTGTGTGTGTGTGTGTGTGTGTGTGTGTGTGTGTGTGTGTGTGTGTGTGTGTGTGTGTGTGTGTGTGTGTGTGTGTGTGTGTGTGTGTGTGTGTGTGTGTGTGTGTGTGTGTGTGTGTGTGTGTGTGTTTTGTTTGACAATACTGTAAGCCACCACAGGCTGTTACAGGGGTGGTAAAAGATATTATACAATACCATACACAAAGACTGCAGTTTCAAATGTTGCTGAAAAACTCTTGCTCATTGACAATCAACAAATACACTGGAATCGAGCTTGTTTGGTTGCTAACAACTTTATTGATAGTGCTGCAGAGCTTTCGCCGACCGGGCCTTAAGTCTCCCATGAGCTTGTTCCATTCGATAATTGTACGGTACAGAACCTAAAACTTTAATACATCAATTTTTATAGTGTAGGGTAAAATAGCACATGGATGATTGATACGCAGTGACACTCTGGCTAGAGGGTGCATGTACAAGGTAAGATCTCTATGTTTAGTGTTTTAATATACAGCTTGTCCTGGAACTTCAAGCATGTGATTTCTCTGCACGTAGACAGCGTCTGGAGGTTAGCCCTGTGAAGTAATACTGTGGTAGTATGAATAATAAAATCTGGCTGCCACTTGTTGCATCTGTTCTAGCTCATCAGCTAGCTTTTGACTGTATGGATCCCAGATTATACTAGCATACTCTGGAGTTTGCCGCACTCCTGTTTTTATAAGCTGTCAGCTTTGTTTTAGGTGTGGCATCTCTTGACTTTCACCTTAGAACACCCAGCTTACATTCAGACAAAGCACAAATATTTTTAATATGCTTGTTGCAGGTTAGATTCTAAGTAATTGTAACACCCAGATATTTTATCTGACTTGATCACTTAACTTCTTTATTTTTATTTTACACGTAAACGGCAGTGGCACTTTCTTATTTGATATCGACCAACAGGTAGTCTTGTTGAAACTGATTTTCATGTTCCATTTCTCACACCATTCGTCAACAGAACACAAAGCATCATTGAGCAAGACGTGGTTAGCAACACTTTTTACCCCAGTGAATATCACAGTCATCCGCAAACAGTCTCACATCAACAGAAGAGTAAGCAAGAGTGGGTACATAAATGTCAATGGCAATATCACAAATGTAATATACTAAAAAATACAAGGTGCAAAAAATACAAAAACTCTCAACATCAATGAGGAACATAAATAATATGTAAGAGCATTTTAAAAATCAAGAGAAAGGTTAGTGACAAGATGGGCAAACGATTGTGTTGTGTTAGCATTAACCACTTCTTCGGTAATTTGTTCCGCAATGAAAGAGCATGAGGAATTAATGAATATTGATGCACGTTGAGGTGACTTAATATGGTTGTCTAACTGTCTTGTTGTGATGAGTATGATCAAAGCACATGGACGGGGCAATTGTGTAATGTTCGGATGGTATTTTGAAGTGACCATGGTATATAGTTGATAAATTAATTTTAATCAGGAGACTATTCTATGATGGAATATATGCATAATAGAAATCATATTGCATCATGACTATGATGCAAACAAACACACAAACACACACACGCACACACACGCACACATGGTGCTGTGATCCTCTGCATATAAATTGACGTCGATTGAACAGATCAGTTGTGAGCTATTAAAAGGACACCAGGTAAGAAAATTTTTATGATGCAATGCTACAACCATGTCGAAAACTGTCTCTATGCAGTTAATTCAAGCATACTCTACAATGAAATCCACAGCGAGGCGACAGGCTATTCCTAAATTCATCTTTATCAGTTATAGCTACTTGGTGCTTAGAATGGCAAATGAGCATTAACCCAGGAAAAACAGTATCGCTGCCAAAACACGCAACAGAAGTCGTACCTTTTGTGTACAGATTATGGCCATAACTTATCGTCTGTCACGCAATATAAAACCTCGGTTTTAGTGATCACGTCGGACCTTAGGTTGAGTAACCATGTAGCTCACATTAAAAAAAAGGCCATGAAGAAAACTTGGATACCTGAGAGAACCCTGGCTAAATTACGAGCAATATAAAATTGTTGGCCTACAAGACATTCATAAGACCATTACAGAATACGCTACTCCTGTGGGGCCCTTACACCCAATCAAAACGTAAGCGAAATCGAAAACATACAGCGGAAAGCAGTCAGATTTATCTTTAATCATACCGTCGTATACATCCGTCAGTGCTCTTTACAGGACGCGAACCTCGAAACTCTAGAGGTACGACGCTATCGAGACAGGCTCAAGATGTATACCTGATTTATCGACAACATGCAAAAAGATAGGGAATTGTATATTAAACCGTGTAGTGGCGCCCAACCCGTTCATCTCATTCGTTCAAGTTAATCGAATACTCGTGCCGAACCAACATGTTCAAAAAATCGTTCTTCCCTCGTACATCCATGAATGGAACGCATTGCCTGAAAATGTATTACAGAGCCCAACCATGTCGTCGTTTATGCACGCTCTCGATCATCTATGACCGAGATGTTTCCTGTGGCGTCTGTCGCTTTCAGATGGCGTGCGACATTGAAACCAAAAGCATTACACCCTTCTTATCGTTGTCGAGCAGACTACTGCGTGAAACATGCGCTCTTTTGCACATTCTCTCTTTTTTTCCCCTTGTAGTTATTTTTTTGTCCTAAACTGAAACATTTTTTCACTCTGTGGTCCATGTATTTTCTTACCAGTATTTTCAACTGTATTATCGTGTGTGTTTTACTGGAACCTGTTGTTTCTTGTTTCACATACTGAAAAGATTGTTCAACACTGTTTTTAGTTTTATTTCACAGATTTGTTGGAATCGTTCTCACAGATTGTTCAACATTCTTTGTGTACAATCCACTCCTGCCTATGGCTTGTAAAACAAGTTGGCAGTATTAAATAAATAAAAAAAAATAAATGAAAGACATCGTATAAGCTAAGATTTTTTTTATTACTACACATATACCACACAAGGCAAATAAATAGCATTTAATAGGAGCCAGGCCTCGCCCAAGCGTTTCAATTAATTTTTCTGATATGCTATCATAAGTCAGTTCTGAACAGTAAACGTACAACTGGTTCTGTATTGAAACCCCTCCCATGCCCTATAATGTCAGCCGCCACTGCTCCTTCATGTAGCTACAAGTAATTGACGCTACAAAATTTTCATGTAAACAAAATAAAGCGATAACTGCAAAAACAAAAAATATTAAGTGCATACCATATTTACTCGAATGTAATGCGAGTTTTTTCAAGATTTTTGCTACCTCATGTCAACCCTCGCATTACATCGAAGACCAAAATGCACACGAAATACTATTTTTTCTTCCTGGGTGCAATAAAAAGTCACCCTCGTGTTGCAATTGTAGTTGCGTTACAATCGAATATTGTACATTTATATGGCCTTCATTAGTTTGTGAAGTGGAACATGAAAAGCCTGATCATTTTATAACTGATGCTAAAATACAAATAAAACCATTTAAAAAGGTTGCTTGATGTCAATATTGTTTGCTTCTGTGATTGCTGCCAGAGTAATACCGACTTGCGCGAGC